>NW_009799103.1:257381-503108 GCF_000213175.1 Neurospora tetrasperma FGSC 2508 | reverse complement strand
GGAATGAACGTACATCCTCCGTCAACAAATACGCCCTCCCATCATCATCATCTTTAAACAGCCCTATATCCCTCGACTCCATCCCCAACGGCCTAAAACTTCCATGGTACTCATACGGCTTCCCGCACACGGTATCGCTCGTCGCCACGCCCACTTTGGCGTCTCCGTAGTTACTGCTGTCGACATGCATCCACATGACATATTTTTTTGTGAGATCGTTGTAAATGACTTTGGGTCGTTCAATGATTCTGTTCGGTCCGAGGTCGTCGTTGTCGTCGCCTGATGATGATGATGTCCGCGAAAGTAAAGCGCCCTCGTACGTCCATTGGACGAGGTCGACAGACGAATAACAGTTGACGGCAAAGAAGGAGGAACCTTGGGATTTGTCTTCGCCGATGAGGTAGAAGGTGTTGTTGACCTGGATGACGCCGGCGCCGTGCGCGTTGAGGTGCTCGCCATTGGACTTCAATTTTCGGTTAGTACATATATATATATATATTGAAAAGAACTACTTGTAGGAAGAGGAGAATATGGGGTTTCGGTAGGTACTTACGGCTGTCCAAGTCCCTCCGGGAACAATTTGTAGTGCAGCGAGGGCTGTGAATGTGGCTAGCCCCAGGACGACTGAGAGCAAGCTCAGAAGAAGGCGGTTGCGATGATGCATTGTCAACCTTCTCTCAGTCCCTGATCAAGATGAGTGAGACCAGCGATTACTGATCTCTCATGAAAGAAAAATTGAACGAGATACCCCGTTGTTTTTATGACTTTTCTCGCTTCCATCTTCATCTTGCTTTTACCCCGCAACTCTCATGATTTCAAACTTCAATGTAACAGCCCAAGAAAGTCAACGTCCCATCCAAGCGACCTTGACCCCAGTTGCTAAACGTCCCAATTCGTGGAGAAACAATCATGTTTTTTTCTCATCTTTGTCTGTTGGTCTGTCCCGGTCCCATCGATCAGGATACTACGTAGAATACTGGTAGGCGAATTGGTCTCGTTCATGCGCACCTTTAAGCTGGTTCTTGTGTATTAGTGACGAGCTAGGACTGTCTATCATGAATTGTCCAGATGAGGATGCAACGGTAGATGATTTGACCGACGTACAGCGGTTTCCTTTCTTTTGACATCCATGCCGGCCGACTTTTTAAGATCCGATGGAGATCCATCCATCTCATCTCGATATACCGATGCTATGGAGCCTTGAGAAGGCCTTTTTTTGATTGAAATAGATCTAGGCGTCAATCGGCCTGCTGAACACGGGCATCAAATATCTGGATCCTTCAATCCTTTTACCAACCGGCCTCTCACGGACTCACCCACCTCGCAGTCGCGTAAACCCGCCGTGTTACGCTGAGTGTACCGTTTTGGTTCGTTGTGTTACACTTGGGACTTGCACCGGGTGGTGGTTGGTGGGTGTATGTAAGGTAAGGGTAGGTAAATATGAGGGTTAGGGTAATGTACCTAGGTATATTGTTTACATCATGATGCTTCTTCCGTCGCATGACCGTACGAAATCCCGTGTTCTTTGCAGTGCGCAAAAAGCATCAATGTGCATGCGTAGATATGCTTTGGCTGATGTCAAAATGGGGGGTTTCTTTTCATGGTGTAAAAAGAAACAGGAAGACCGACATCGCAGCGCAGCCGACACTCATTGCATCCCTTGCCGTGACAAGTGGACAGTAAGCCGGCCGCCTGAGACATGTCTGTCTGTCTCTCTTGCAGGTGTCCAATGTGGTTTAATGTGACTGACGTGGAAATTCACCGTCGTTGCGTCAATTGCATCGAATTGTTTCCATGGCATCGTATCTGGCATTTAAAGCCTTCCATGTCAGCCATGTCGGGAACCATCGATCCAAGACGTGTTGGGATTCACTCTTCCCGCCGCGCCGTCGGTCAGGAAAGCAGAAGGATCTGACGGGCTGAGGCTGACGGGCGGGATGGATGCGGTGCAATTGCCGACTCCAGTATCCGCGATGTTGGTCTGCCTGTCATGACACCCATTTGTTTGGGACTGTTGTGCGACAAAGCCAAGCCACTGCATCATTGCACAGGCATTGACTGCCCTTTGATACTGAAGAATTGGGTAATGGTAATGGGAAGAGAGAAAGGTATGTTGCCGAGGTTGCTGTTGGTTGGTATTACCCCGGGAGTATTTAGTGTCCTTTGCCCTTGGAGCAATCTTCTGCTTAGTCTTCCACTCGTATTAATTTATACAGCCTCCGATTTCTTTGTCGTGCAGTCATTCAGGATTACAGACACTGTAAGCTGTAAAGTTGCCGAAAGGTCAGGCCGAAGACATTCAGAAGGAATAGGAATCGCCAATCACCACCTATCTTGGCGTTCATTTCATCCGTGATCGGGCAGCGGCTGCCCCTGGCCTGGACTTCTAGCGGGGCTCCATTACCTACCCAGGGGCATGCAGCGGGGGAATGTACCCACTGATGGACGCAAGAACCCACACCTCCGCACATCCATTCAACTCTCCGCTCTCCGCTCCCGCTGTTTTGTGGGTTGCATGTCCCCTGCCGCTTCTCGTCGATCTCACTGGGACCCAAACAGACACTCATTCCCTTCCGTCTTGTCAACCTCGAGCCCGACAGCATAACCAGACAAGACACCAAAAGAAACGGAAAGTATTTCCGGTATCTTGTACTCAAAGAAACCAGATAATGATCATCTCCCAGGAGAAATAAACTCCGTGATTTCACAGTGTCTGGTATGAGACGATAACAGTCAAGTACATAAGTACTCAAGAGTGTCATGCCCAAAACAGCAATCCACCCGAACTCCCCAAGGTAAAGGGCTTCTTCGACGCTTCCCCGAGTGGGAAAGGTGTGGATGACGCTTCTCAATCCCGCAAACGGCTGGCCGAGGCTTCCCCGTCCTCGTTCCCCCCTTTCTATTCGTTCCCGCTGCCGTGATACCACCAGTCGCATGCACGGGTAGTGATAGAGGCAGTCCTGCAGCAGCTTGCCTTGTTGAACTGCATACAAGTGTTCCGTACATTGATGTTGACAAGATGACGGACGTGTGGTTGATGACGGGCCCCCTGTATGGAAACTAAGATAGCTAAACACTAGTACCTACATACATAGTAAGCTTCTGTTACATCTATTGATGCGAGCCATGTCGCTTTCCATCATCGTTGGCTCAGTCTTCCTTCTTATCTAGGCACTCCATTGCCCGCCTCTTCCCCCTCCCCCTCCCCCCCAACATCACAAGAAAAGTTTCTTTGTTGTGTTTTTCTCTTCCTTCTTTTTAGAAAACCCGTGATAGAGAACATGAGATCATAGTCGACAGACAGAATCCCGTCATCTCAACCCCTTCTGCCTCACCCGTTCAAGACACTGGTCCAAAGGTGGACCAACCAACAACAGGGCCGTCGACCATGACCACCACCACCACCACAGGAGATATCATGGCCAAGATGCTTGACCCTGAGACACAAGATACGTCTCAACAACAACAACAGCAACCACCACCACCGCCAACACCACCACCACCACCACCACAAAACCGTCCAGCATCAAATTACCCCCTCTCATCCACAGACGACCTCTCCTCCCTTTCCAAACCACCAGTTGACAAACCCTCCCGACACCGTCATGCCTCCTCCTCGTCGTCCAAGTCCCACGGCAGCCCCAGCGTCAGCGCAAGCAGCACCTCCCTCTCCTCAGGCCACCTCGAAGCCCTCCACCAGCAACAACAACAACAACACCACCACCAACAAGACGAAATCGCCTCCATCCAAAACGCCACCCGCCTCTCTACCGTGCAAACCCGCACATCCACCTTCTCCTCTGCCTCGCGCCCGCCCGACTTTGAAGTCGTTTTTGCAGTCAACGACCCAGAAAACCCCAAGAACTGGCCGCTATGGTACCGCTGCTGGACCATCTTTGCGTGCTCGTACAGCACGTGGGTGGTGGTTTTGTATTCCTCCTCGTACACGGCCATTGTCCCCGGGTTGATGAAGGAGTATCATGTGACGAATCAACCTGTCGCAACGCTGGGGTTGACGACGTACCTGTTTGGATTGGCGATTGGGTGTTTGGCGCTGGCGCCGCTGAGCGAGTTGTATGGGCGGAGGCCGATTTACTTGATTAGTTTGGGGGTGTTTGCGCTGTTGATCTTGCCGTGTGCGATGCCGAGTAGTTTGGCGGAGATAATTGTGGTGAGGTTTTTTGGGTATGTTTTTTCCCCTCCTCATTTTCTGTTGTTTTGATTTCTGGTTGAGTTGTGGTTTGGTTGATGAAGTCAGTGAGTGAGTGAACAAGTGGCTGATATACAAACAGCGCTCTCTTCGGCGCAGTAATGGTCTCCAACTCGCCCGCCACCGTAGTCGACATCGCCCACCCCGACTACCTCGCCCTCTGCATGGCCGTAACCTCCATCGCCCCGCTCAACGGCCCCGTCACCGGCCCTTTGATCGGCGGTTTCGCCTACCAATACCTCGGTTTCCGCTGGGCCAACTGGATCGTCCTCATCCTCTCCGGCGCCGCCATCCTCTTCATGGCCACCATCCGCGAGACCTACGCGCCCGCCATCCTGCGCGCCAAAGCCGCCCGTCTGCGCAACTCCACCGGCGACGACCGGTACTGGTCGCGCTTCGACCAAAAAGTGTCCACCCTCCAACTCCTCAAAACCAACCTCAGCCGCCCCTTTATCCTGGCCGCCACCGAGCCCATCCTCTGGTTCTTCAACACGTGGATCTCCCTCGTCTACGCCATCTTGTACCTCTGCTTCGTCGCCTACCCCATCGTCTTCAAGGAACACCGCGGCTGGTCCACAGGCCAAGTCGGTCTCGCCTTCTTGGGCATGGGGTGCGGCACCGTCGCCTCCATTGTTCTCGAGCCCTTTTGGCGATCCATCATCAACAAACGCACCTCCAAGTTCGATATCGAGACAGGTCGTCCGGCGCCCGAAGCCCAAGCGTACATTATGACTATCGGCGCGATCCTTACTGCCTTTGGTCAGCTGGCTTTCAGCTGGACGTGTCTACCCGTCTCCATCCACTGGATCGTGCCCATCATTTTTGGCGTTCCTTTCGGGATGGGCAACACCATTAGTTTCATTTACGGATCGAATTACCTGGCGGGCGCGTACGGGTTGTATGCTGCGTCGGCGCTAGCGGCGAATTCGTTCCTAAGGTCCGTGGCCGGAGGCGTGTTGCCGCTGGCGGGACCGGCAATGTATCGGAATTTGACGCCGCAGATTGCGGGCACGATATTGGGTGTGTTGGAGGTGTTGTTGATTCCGATTCCGATTATCTTTTATCAGTATGGAGAGAGAATTAGAGGGCGGAGTAAGGTGATTAGGATGATGAGGGAGGAGCAGGCGAGGGAGGATAGGAGGAGGATGAAAGGGGATAAGGGGGAGAGGGAAAGGAGGGGTGGTGGTGGTGGACTTGTAGAAGATGATGAAAAAAGTGAGGAAGGACCACCTGGAAGAGCGGAGGAGGACCACAGAGGGGGGATGGTGGAGACGACGACGACGAGGATGGGTGAGGGACAGGGACAAGGGGAAATTAGTGGGGAGGGGGTGGTTGTGCCTTCTTCTGCTTTGACGACTTCAGGGGTGTTGGGCGAGAAGACAGTGAGGAAGATGGGTGATGAGGTTGTTTGATTTTGGATATCCAGGTTCAATATATGAGTGGTAGAAAGCATGGGCATGATTTGGATGAAAAGGCTAGAGGTACTAAGTGATGAGCGGATTGCTGAAATGAAAAGTGATCAAATTTAATTGAAGCTCTGGTAATCCGGTACTTTTCTCGATTCCTCGATTTCATCCCGTCTGGCGTGCCTGTGTCCATCTTGACGGGGACCACCTCGAGCCGGGCCATGCCCGATGCAAGGAGATCAACTGAGATGAGATGAGACGAAATGTTACGTGATATTGGAATATTCCTCTTCTTACAGTACGTAATTTCCATCTGGTTTTTCGCGCGCCTTCTAATACATAGACCCTTTATGTCTTCTCTACATACCTTCTTCCATGACCATGGAGGTAGGTAGGTATCTAGCATACCTAGCTAACGTTCGTCAGAGTCCAAACACCTCCATTAAAGGAGGCCAGCTAGGCTACAGTGCTCCCCAAAGATCAATAAAGATCCAACTTGCAACACGGTGAGTTCAAGGTACCAAGTCTAACCAAGGAGACCAAACAGAATCTTTGTCATGATTAGACTGCTAGGCAAGAGGCATATAGTAATGTCAAGTACAAGTCTTGGCCTGGTCGTATAGCGCAATATGATTGAAGTGTATGAGATACGGAGGCAGGACACTGTGGGAAGAGGAGTAGTCTGGTCTAGAGTACTTAGAGTGAGAATAGAGTAACAAAAGGAAGAAAAAAAATATTATGAGTTGTTCGAATATATCTATCTCTGTCAGGTTGATCATAACCCATCTGAAGTCTTGACGACCGAAGCGAGAACTCTCTGTCTAAAGGGTTGGGTTTTCTAGAGAGTAGGTGGCCACCGGGGATATATATTGAGAGTCAACCAGTAATTATAGTTGAGGATATCTTGAATCTAAGGATCGATGTGATATAGTCCAGTTATTTGGTGGAAAATTATGTTGTAGGAATACTGCACAGTGAGAGACATGAAGTTCTTGTGCATATACTAAGTGCGGGTATGCAGGAAGAAACCCCGAGCTTCATAGGTAAGGCAAGCTGCAACCGACCGGGCCAAAGAAGACGATTTATTTTGTATACAATATCAGACCACTTCAGTTAGTAAGTATGAAAAATTGCAATTTGACACCACCAGAGGGTATGAAAACCAAAAAAAAAAATCAGTGATCCGCCCCCATCGATCCATTTCCATTTTTCCCTATCCCTTGCCGGCCAGCCGGTCAGTCGGTCAGTGTCCCGTTCCATCCCATCCCATGTCATGCCCATTTCCTACTATACCACAAAGGCACAAGTTTTCCACGACTCTTATCCACATTCTCTTTCCTTCTTTTCTCCCATCACACTAAACCCCCTCACAAACCTCTCCACTTCTCCTTCCACCCACCCTTCTCAAACAACCACATGGCCTCAATAGCATACGCCCTCACACTCACACTGCCCACCCCCTCCTCCACATCCGCCGCCTCCCCAATACTCTCCAACACCCTTCCCTCCTGAAAACACCTCCACAGCGCAAACGCCAAATCATCCTCATCACCATCCCTACCGCCCGCTCCAGTTCCCCACTCCCCCTTTCCAAGACGGTACAGCATCCTCCCCAGCGTCCTAAACGCAATGCACCTCTGACTATTCACACTACTCCTCGCCAGCCTCGCCAGCTCGGGGATCGTGTAGCCGGCTGCCTCGGGCGCCTCGCCGTGGTGATGCAGGCCCTTGGACACGGGAATCTGGCGCGACAGACGGGGCGGGATCAGTCGCCCCTTGAAGTCGAAGCGGAGCGCCGAGACGGGCAGCGAGGTCTGGCCCGGGTAGTAAGGGGATTCCTGGTCGGCGGGCGAGTCTTCGGTGGGGATGGGCGCCATCCAGGCGAGTTTGGAGGGGTCGGCGGGTAAGGAAGGGAAGAACTTTTGGTGCAGGGTGGCGAGGAAGTCGGGGTCTGAAGGGTCGAGGTCGGGAGGGGCGGGGGCGGCGGGGAAGTGCACGCCCTTGAGCTCTTCGTCGCTGTGGTTGTGGGAGGGGTCGTTGCATTGGTGCGTTGTGGTGGGAGTTTGTGGTTCGGAGGAGGAGCCGGCGGTGGGCATGGCAAGGTCTTCGGCGGAGAAGCTGGTCTTTTGGGGGTAGGGCGTGGGTGGCTGTTTGGATCGGATGGGGAAGCTGCCGGAGGGAGGCTGTTCCGGGGCGAGGTCTTCGTTGAAGGTGACGGTCTTTTTGGGTTTCTTTGGTTGTTCTTCGGTCATTTCCTCATCCTCGTCTTGTACGTATGCGCTTTTAGAGGTCGAGGTCTGGATGGAGGGTGGCTTCTTGTAGGAGATGGTGGGACCGCTACCGACGTCGGCCTTCTTTTCTGTTGGCTCCTCGTCGGCCGGTTTCTCGGGAATGTCCCAGACTTTGGGGTCGTTGTTGTTGGAGCCGTCCTCGACGTTGGCTCGTCGGAGAAGCATCTGGATAAGCTTGGGGTCGAGGCCACTGAAGAGCTCTCGTTGGGCTTCGGCAATCTCTTCTGGCGACATGGAGCTCAGGAGCTTGTTGTTCTCCTCGTCAATCCTCTGCTTTTCGGATTTGATAGGGTCCGCGTCGATCTGGGGCCTCGCGCCGCTGGTGAACTGGATGGCTGGTGATGGTACTGGTGTGGTCGCTTGGGATGACGAGGACGATGGGTCTGCTTGTTGCTGTCGCTGCTTTTTGAAGGCAGACACTCGTTTCTTGGGAGCGGGAAACCCCCCGGAGGAAGCAGGCGGCGGAGTTGGGAACGAGGGAGGTTTGACCTCGCCCACTTTGCGTTCCTTGACATCGAGGATTTCGAGAGTGCCGTCCATTGTGTTGATGCCGTTATGGTCTGTCGCGGCCGTGTCGAGGTGTCTTGTATCTTTTTTTATCGGCGTTTTTCAATCAGGTCTGAACGAGTTGGGTTGTTTGGTTGATAATGGTGACGATGGTGATGGCGAATAATGGGGGATAATGTATGCGGCGCTCAAAGAAAGCCGTGGATGGAGCCGTGGGTTCTCTTTGATACAGATTCGGTCATCCGGCATAAAGTTCAAAGAAATGCAACGAGGGGCTTCCCTTGCCTGCCGAAGGAAAAGAATTGTCAGCGGCGGATCCCGGCTTTAACGAGGCCAGCACTGCATTAGCGGCGATCCAAGACACGGGGAGTACACAGTATTCATGCTAGTATTTACAGTGCATTACCGTACCGTGCGCGGCTTGGGGTTTCATTTGGCCCCGTTTTGGTCGTCTGTTTCGCGTTTCGTATTCCGAAATACCAACATGCACATTGTGCCCGCTGGTCCGATGGTCTCCAAGGGAAGAGATCAGCATGAGATGAGCTTGTTTCCAACATGTTCATCGACTATGCCAAGTGAGCTCATGCTGATTTTCTCTTTGTCAGTCAGTCACTTGATGGCATCTTGGCGGCCGTGTGCTTTGTGTTCGCCGGGTTGGTGGTTGCGTTACATACCTACCTACTGAGCGTGAGTGGGTGTCTGAGATCTTGTCATTCGCCGTTGCACCAAGATAATGCGGCCAGGGCATATCAACACACCGGCTGCTGTACGCACGCAGAAAGAGCGTAGATCGGAACCGCAATCTGGTGTTGTAATTCAATAGGTACGTATTACCACGCAAGCAGAATGTGCCTTTCCCCGGCCCCAAGCTACACTCTTAATTCAAGTCCTCCCAACAATGGATACCGCAGCCGCGACAGCATCACTTTCACTTCTAACTGAAGGTATGTGGCTGACCAGCCCGAACCAGCCGCATTGACGAGTGTGACGTACCGGCAACTGAAATTTGGAATGGCCACTGCACTGCAGAGTTCAGTTTCGTCGCGGTTATTGTGTCGCTAGTCAAGTGGGTCGCACAAGCGCGGCTCCAAATGTCGCGCAGCATCCATCCAGAATCTGGAATCACGGTACGTACCGGTACGAGCGCTCGTACCTGACAAGGGGTTTGAGATCTTGGAGGTGGCCCGTGTGCTTTCCGCCTCTTATCGCATCTTGTTGCGCTAGCACGGGGAGCACGGGGGACCCTCGTCTGGTTCGTACTGTGTTGTCCTCTTTTGAGTCTCGGCTTCAGTTTCCTCGCTGAACGGTGAATTCCCAAAGTCAACCTGACATCACACCGGCAGTTTACAATTCAAACCACTTTAGCTCTGCGGGCAACTCATCTATGAGGCAAGGTTCATTTCTACTACCTCGCCAGTTTTGAAGTTGAATCGACATCTCCTATTCTTCCCATGCTCGCCCGGTTAGTCAGCCGTGCAGCGGTGCGCGCCGTGTGGAGTCATGCATCACCTCCAACTTGAACCCCAAACGGATCGGGTCATTCACACAGGTCACTTTTTCCCAAGAACCCCAAAAGAAGCCCTGTGGCCCCTGCGAGGTGTTGCAGTCCAGTCGGTCGTCCATTGATGGGCCGTGGGAGTGTAACCTTGTTTCTCCATCTGCCCTTTCTGCTATTCCCATTGGTCCAAAATACCACCATTTCTTGGCATTTTCCTTTTATTCCTGTCTATCGCTCGCACTCGCTTCTTGTATTTTCCCGTTTCCCTCTCTCACAAGCCACCCGCACATGGATCGATGTCTGCTGCCAACTGCTTGGCATTAAGTGATAAGTACACTAGCACTTGGAGTCTGTGCCTTTTTGCCTTTTCCTTCAAACCCCGGCCCCCCACCCAAATGTTGTTGTTTCTGCAGTGCTTCTTTGGGTTCTTCCGGCCTACTGCTGCCGTCATGAGGTCTGAGATAGAGAGAGAGAGAGAGAGGCATGGCCACCTCACACACCTCACCCAAAGCAATGTTTCTGATTCGCCTTGGCTTGCCCTGATGGCCCAAAAAGCGAGTCTATCCAGGCCACTGCGTTTGGTATTGTCGGGGCCCCGGTTTTCCCTTTGGGTTGTCTTGACTTGTTGTTCATTTGCATGCAATTGGGAGCGAGCGAGCCGATGCCCATTGCATTTTAACCTGCCCGGCCAGCTGCTGGGCGCTGCTGCAAAATAATTAATCGTTCCCAGTCAGTCCATTCAACACGTAGCCATCCATCCATCCATCTCCATTCCCGCTCGGTGTTTTCCCTTTCCTATTTCCCCCTTCCTCGCACAACCTCCCACCTCCGCCCATCCTCACCCTTTCTCTTCTCTCTTTCTCACCAAAACACCCACCGACTTTTGCACTGCAATTGACAAAATCCATCACAACCATTCTCTTTTGTCGGGTTGCGCATTTCAAAAGTCGATTCTTCATTTTCGCAAATCCCGCCGCATCGAAGCGTCCAGCGCGATTGCCCGTTTCCCCCATCCGCTCGTCCATAACTGGGCATTTTTTGACCACCTTGTCACCAGGTTCTGGCAGGTGGTGCAGCATCTCTTGCGAGTTGAGGATATTCCCAACCGGCAAATCCCCACTTTTTCGCAACACAGGCCGGCGAGTTAGCAAGCGGCACCAGCAAGTCTGCCAAGAAGCAGCCCGGTCACGTTACCACGGCTTGGAGCTAAGTAACTGAAGTCGCCGCCCAGTTCAGCCAAGTGGTGGTGCATCAGTGCATCCCGCCCGCCGCCCGCCCCAAATAAGGGAAACCCCAAAAACCTCAAGAGGAACCCCCCAGACCCCCCAAGGTCAAACCACGCACTCCTTGGCAGTCCATCCATTGGCTGTTCCCGGCAGGCCCACTGCGCGAACCGATTGGCGGCTGTCAGCTAATAATACGCCCACCCACACCTCTCCCCCGGAGCCGGACACCACATCACAGCAGGGCCAGCCAAGTGTAGCAACCTACCTAAGCCAGGGCACTTTCGTTGAGGAACCCACCGAACACCGAAGCCAGGCCGGCCCAGATTGTCAGCTCCCGTCACAGGGCACTTCCTATCATTACCTATCGGCACTTGGCTACCTAGCATCCATCTGTACCACGGCGCGAGCATCAAATCTCATATCGATTGCATTTACCACACACACACACACACAGTTCCCACCACCTACCCAAGAGACAGACGCGACGCGACACGAGACACTCTGAGTGAGGACTGGACCGCGTACCCGGTATCGTCCATTAGCAGGACAGGACAGGACAGGACTGGTACCTGTTCCCCCGTCGGTACAGCCACCACGGCCAACGGCCACAAAACCACCCCAACTATCCGGTACCTCTTCACTGTCCCATACAATCGAATCGCGCAAAAACCGCCGACATGGATGAGATAGTTGTTGATCCCGGTTCTAGCGCTGCCCAGTTCAGCATCATGCAGTCCCAACAACCACCCCAGCACGGTCCCGAGGTCCGCCTGACCGCTGCCGGTGTGCCCCGCAAGAAGCCCGGCCGCAAACCGAAACCCAAAGATCCCGCCGACGAGAACTCGACCGCCACCGAGCAACAGCCCAAGCCGCGCCGCCCGCGCAAGCCCAGAGACCCCAATGCCCCTCCTATCGTGAGAAAGAGGAAAGCCGCCGCGACCGACGACGCCCCCGATGCCGCCGACCATGACACTTCGATGGAGATCGATCAATATCATGGTATCGCCCAAAGGTCAAAAGGGTCATTGATGCCCCTACATCTACTTCCCCCCGATCAACGGCCGCCAAAGATACCCAAGCGCGAGACCCATCCCGTGTCCATGAGCCATCTGCTCAACGAAGAGGACCCACCGCCCAAGTCCCAGCCTACCGCTTCCAGGCAAGTCTTTGATCCTATAAGAGGCAGTTACGACCCAGTCCGAGAAACCATGATGTCCAGAGACGTTTTCGGCACCGGCTCCATCATGGGTTCTCCGCGCGCCCCCACCTCACAGCCTGTCAACCGAGCCAGCGCCTCGCCATCGATTGCGAGCTTGGTCGACCCTCCTGCTCCCCCCAACATCATGTCGCCTGTCCCGTCACACCAAACGCCTTACAACACCGCTGCCACAAAGTCGCGACTCCAAGAATCAACATCTGCCACTCCTCCCTCCTCCAACCCTGTGCGCTCCACGCCACAACAAATCGCCAAGCCGCAAATTATCGAAGTCAGGCGTGCCCCTCCGCCGCCTCCCGCACCAGCGGCGGCCCCCCAGAGAAAACCATCGCCTCCCAAGAACTCGTTCACTAGTATGTCCACAGTTCCGCCGACATCTTCAGCAGCAGCCGCTACCAATGCAGCAACAGCGGCTCCATCAACAACAGCTCCCCCTACCAACAACAAGAAGCTCACAGCTCTTGTGCAACAAGAACGCGAAAGCACCCATTCCCGCGGAAACAAGACCGGGAGCAACCACTCCTCAGAAGCTGTCAAACCCAGTGGCGGCAGCAACAGCCTTAAAGATGCCCTCCTCCCCCCCTTACCCTCGGTCGGTGGTCACGGCACCGAGCGGTCCATCCTCGATTTTGGCAAGGTTAACCCCGGTCAGGAAATCGAAGCACCTTCAATCAAGATCCACATTCCTCTGAATGGTGAAACAAACAAGTACGTCAACTTCATGCGCATGGCCGAGGAGCAATACGGTTGGGACGCTCTACACCCTCGACAAGCAGCCAACCGGGAGCGCAAAGCGCGCATCGCAGCCGCTACTGCCGCACTAGAAAAGTCCGTGGGCACCAGTGGGCGGGAGTCTGGAGAGGAAATGGACGAGGATATCCAATCCGACGCGGAAAACAGCAACATTGAGATGGGCGGCATGGGCGGTCTCAATCCCACTACAAATGGCGTCGCCTCGGGCCCAGAGGCGCCAGCGAAACCGGCGAGAAAGAAGAGGAACTTCAAGGAGGACGAATACGATATCGATGATGACTTTGTCGACGACTCGGAGATGCTCTGGGAGGCGCAAGCGGCTGCTTCCAGGGATGGATTCTTTGTGTACTCTGGCCCGCTGATTCCCGAGGTTCCCAAGCCCGAAGTGGCACCCCCGGCTCGTCGCGGACGCGGTGGAGGAAGAGGCAGCAGAGGCGGACGAGGTGGGACAACACGCGGTGGTGCTAATGCAGCAGGACATGGAGCGGACACCGCAGCGTCGGAGAAACCAAGTGGACGAGGACGAGGCGGTGGGCCGGGGAGTCGAGGTGGTCGGGGCGGCGGAGATGGAACGAGGAAGCCGAGAATCACGAAACTGGAGAAGGAGCAGAGGGATAAGGAGAAGGCAGAGAGGGAACGGCTGGCGCAGATCACGGCGGCGGCCAAGGCAAGTGTGGCAGCCGGTGGAGGACCTTATATGCTGGGATTGACTCCACCTGCTGCGGCTGGAGGACCGACGGCGATGATGATTGATTAGAAATCTCGGCGAACTCGAAGTGGAAGAGCTTGAGACTATTGTTAGTGGGTGCCGGACTACGGTTGATGTACAACATGGGAAAAAGAGAGGAGAAAGGACAGAGGAGGCAAAAAGGCCAATGGCATTGCGTTTTCATTTTTATCTATCTGTCTGTTGTTTCTGGCGTTCTGTTTATACTCACACACGCACACTCACACTCACACAAATAATGGTTACGAATGGAGTATAAGCTGGCTGGAGCATTGGGTGCCGGTGGGCTGGCTGGCTGGACTTTTTTTTTTTTTTTTCTTTTTTTTTTCTTTGATTTGTTTTCTCTTTGTTTTTTTTTTTCCTCCTCCCATTGGTATCCCTCAACCATTTCTATCTCCAATTGCGCGCGTTATTGTGAACTTTACACATTGTAAGGCTTTTCGATGGATGGATGGAAGATGCTCGATGTCGGTATATCATTAGGTAACAAACCAGCCAGGCACGCACATCATAGACAGACACACAGACAGCGGACAGACGGAGGGAGGGAGGGAGGGAAAATTACTACGCGGAGAGACTACGGAGAGAGAAGAAGCAGAGAGAAGAAGAAGAAGCAGAGAGAAGCGCGCAGCAAGGACAGTTAACTCAACGTCAACGTACAAACTAAGTACGTGCGTACCACCAAATGCTCGTATCGTATCGCATCGCATCGCGTGTATGGAACGGAGAATGATGAATGGGAATGAGTTAAGGGACTAGAAGAAGCAGCGAAGAACAAATAAACGAGCGAGCGATAGAGAAACAGCAAGAGTAAGAGTAAACGTGAATGAGAGTAAGAGTAAATGTGAGGAGGAAGAAAGTACAGTTGCTGTGCGTAGTTCCCCTGCTTACATGAACTGTTAGCTGTCTGGACCTGTGGTCTTGGAACCTTGGAACAATGGATGTGTGGATGTACTTATACTTGTAGTTGTAGTTGTAGTTGAAGTTGAAGTTGTAGTTGTAGTTGTGATTGTAGTTGCAGTTGTAGTTGTAATAACTAAAAAAGCAGTCCTCAGGTACCACTCAACGTTATATGTATGCACTTCAGTTTTTTTACTTACTAAGCCTTCATCAGTAAGTAATCTGATGATCTCGAAAAAAATAATCGTATTGCCTTGGGCAAGATGGTACATTCGATCATCGGTCGGAACTTAACAGATCGATTAAACCGAGCAGATGAGTTTGTCCTTTTCATTGGGCAGCAAAGACAACGTAAAAAGTAAACCTGGATTCTCCTTTCGTAACATACTCATAACTCCTCATAATAAACAACACAGAAACCATCCACCCAACAACAAAAGACCATAATCTAGTGAACCCCCTATATGTAACAGAATTTACCAGCTAGTTAGCCAGCCGACCAGCCCCACTTTCTATCATCCCTCCCCCCCCAACTCTCACAGTCCACCCTAAGCCTCAATACTAGCAACAGTAACCTCCGCAGCCGACTGTTGGCCCATCATTTCCCTCTCTCTTTCTTCCCTTTCCCTTCTTTCCCTCTCCTCTTCTTGCTTCTGTCGTCTCTCCCTCTCCCTCCGTTCTTTTTCCTCCTTTTGATGTTTACCCCGCTGGATATAATCGTGGTTTTCGATTGTGACCGACTTGGTCATGTGGTTGACCTTGTAGACGCCGACCAAACGGGCGGCAAGCTCAAACATGTTGTTGCGCAGGGAGATGACGATGAACTGGGCGTTTTTAGTGCGTTCTTTGATGTAGGAGGCTACGATGGAGACCTTTTTCACTTTGTCAGTGGGGAATGAAAAAAAAGGGAGGGGGGAGGGGAGGAGGGGGGGGGGGGGGGAGGGAGGTTGGATCGAGCGGAGCGAGCAACATAAAATTAAAAAAAAAAAAGAACAAGAAAAAATGAGAAAAGGGGGTAAAAGGAAAAAGGGGAAAAGGGAAAAGGGGAAGGAAGGAAAGGGGGGAAAGGGGATAGGAAAAATACTCACATTCCTGAAATCCAGCGCCGCATCAATCTCATCCATCACATAAAGCGGCGTCGGCTTGTAATGATGCAACGCAAACACCAGCGCCAGAGAACTCAACGTCTTCTCACCACCACTCAGATTGGAAATATTCTTCCAGCTCTTCTTGGGCGGCATCACGCTGAACAAGATCCCCTCCGAGAAGGGGTCCAGACTGTCCACCAGCTCCAGCTCCGCGTTGCCGCCCATGGTGATCATCTGGTACATCTCCTTCAGCCTTAGGGAGATGGTCGAGAACCCTTCCATGAACCCTTCCAATCGCAAACGACGGAGCTCGTCGAGACGCTTCTTGGCGGCGTCGCGCTGGGAGACGGCTGAGGCCAAGTCCGAAGAACGCGCGAGGTGTTCTTCTACGCGACGACGGTATTCGGAGAGCACGGAGAGGTCAATGTTCACGTTGGAGATCTTTTCTTCGAGCGCGGCGATCTCGCCTTTGAGTTTCTCTTTGGACATGTCGGCTAGCTCATCGCGGGTGTAGCGGGGGAGTTCGAGGGGGTTGCGGGGTTTGCGCGGGGTTTTGCCAGTTTGTTGGCGGCGCTTTTGCTTTTGCTTCTTGGGAGTTTTCGTCTTGCGCTGGCGAGGTTCCTCGTCGTCTTCGTCGAGGGACATGGCTTCTGGATCTTCGTCTTCCTCCTCCTCTTCCTCCTCGTCCTCCTCGTCCTCCTCGTCTTCTTCGGCCTCGGCGGCTTCGGCTTCGAGTTGGGCTTGGAGGATGGAATCAGGGTCGTCGACGTCCATGGCATCTGGGTCGGCAGGTTGTTGAGGTGCTGCTGCGTCGCCGCTGGTGCCGCGCTCGAGGTCTTCAATGTCTTGGAGGGCGAGCTTGGAGAGCTTGTCTTCCCAGTAGCGCAGACGCTTCTGGTTCTCGGACAAGATCTTTTGGTTTTCCTCGAGCTTGTTGCGCATCTCGATTTCCACCGCCCTTGTTTCGTTGAGCTCGGCCGTCTTCTCATCCAGCTCCTTCTTCATAGCTGCCAGTTCTTTCTTCTTCTCCTTGAGTGCCTCCTGGGCCTCCTCGACGCGAGTCGTCAGACTCTCGGCAGTATCGCCCTGGTTCTGAATCTCCTCTTCCAGAGCCTCGGTCTCCTGTATGGCATTCTGCAGCTCTTTGGACGCCTTGTTAAAGTCCTTCTCTAGCTTGTGCTTCTGTTTCTCCGCTTTCGCCATCTTCACCTCGGCGGCAGAGGTTTCCTCGTTTTGCGTGGCGATCTCTGCCTTCAACGAGTCCACAGTGGCTTTTTGAGAGCGAAGCTTTTCACCACCCACCTTCATGATCTTATCCTGAAGAGCCTTAATTTCGTCCTCGACGGAGGACATCTCCTCGCGCAGCTTCTCGACCTCGCCCTCGAGCTTGGCAATTTCCTTTTCAAGGGCGGCGACGCGGTTGTCATCCGTCTTGGAAGGCTGTTGCTCTTTGCTGAGCTCCTTGATACGGCGCTGGGCATCGGCAAGGTTGCGCTCCGAGCTCTCAACTTCGAGGTTGATCTTCTGCATCTTGGTCTCGAGCTGGGGAATCATGGACTGAATCTGGCGCAGACGGGACTCGAGTTCTCGTTGGCGGTCTTGGAACTCGTTGAAGGCCTGCTCCAAAGTATCACGGTCCGCCTCAAGCTTGTCAACCTGCTCCTTGGTGGTGTCAGCCACAAGCTTGGAGGACATCAGACCCCGCTTGACTGTAGTGCCACCACCGGTCATGGTACCTGACTTGTCGATGAGCTCGCCAGCAAGGGTCACTACTCGCCATCTCTTGGCGCCATAGGCAATACGGTTTGCCTGAGCGAGATCCTTGGCGACCAAGGTGTCCTGGAGAGCATGGTAGAAGGCAGGTCGGAACTTGTCGTCTTTGGGCTTGACAAGGTCAAAGAGGCGAGGGGCGTTTTCGGGAGTCTGGATAGGAGACATGTCGCGGACTCGCAACTTGTCCAAGCACATAAAGTTGCCACGGCCGAGGTTGGTTTTTCGGAGATATTCAATACATTGCTGACCGGCCTCAACAGTGTCGGTGACAAAGTTGTCCAGAGCACCACAGGCTGTAGAGATGGCAATGTCGTACTTCTGGTCGATGGCACCGAGATTTCCAAGTCTTCCATGGAACCCATCGATACGACCCGACTCCTTCATGCGCATAAGCGCAGTCAAGACATTGCCGCGGTTTTGGGTGGCAGACAAGCTCGACCGCGCCTCGTCAGCCTTTTGGCGGGCATTCGAAAGCTGTTGCCGGTACTTGGGTTCCTCCTCCGCAAGCTTGGCAAGCTCAGCCTCGATCTTCTTGCCCTCCTTAATCAGGTTCGCTCTCTCAGCTTTGCACTGCTCCATCTCCTCCGCCTTGGCTGCTTGCCTTTCCTGGATGGCCACAATTTTCGCCTCCATCTCCTCAAGAGCCACAGTCCCGGCATTGGCCTTTTCCCTGAGGATGGCCAGCTCACTCTCCGCAACGGCAATGGCAGACTGTTTCTGATTGATCTTGTCCTTCCAAGGCTCGAGAGATTTTTGCTTTGCTGCGATCTGATCCGAGTACTTTTGCGTCTTGCCCTTGAGGCTCTCACGTATCGTCGCAAGCTCGGCCTCCTCTTCCTTGACCTTCTTCTCCAAAAAGACAATGTCCTTTTGGCGACGCTCAATCTCCTTGGTGCAGTTCTGGATGGTCTCCTCGGCTTCAACAGCCGTCTTCTCGGCATTGGCGATCGTCTTCTCAAGCTTCTTACGCTTGTCCGTCAAGAACTTCCGCTTCTCCTCGAATTTGACGCGTTCCTGCTCGAACTTGTTCATCTCCTTGACCAGCTGCTGTGTCTGCTTCTCCCAAGCGTCGTATTCCTTGCTACCCTTGGAATAGGCCTTTTCCAACTGCTTGATGAGCTGTTCGCTGCCGTGGTGCTTCTCGAGCTCGGCGTCAAGTTGTGCCTGCATCTGACCGATGGCCTCCTCCGTAACAGCAATATTGTCGTCGCATTCGCTGATGTATAGCTGGTAGAGAGCCGACTGTTTGAGCGCCAGTTCGTTTTCATCGCGAACATACGCCAGCGCCTTGTTCTTCTTGTCCTCGAGGCTG
This sequence comes from Neurospora tetrasperma FGSC 2508, assembly GCF_000213175.1. Lineage (NCBI taxonomy): Eukaryota > Fungi > Ascomycota > Sordariomycetes > Sordariales > Sordariaceae > Neurospora > Neurospora tetrasperma. The sequence continues at coordinate 484,201 of NW_009799103.1, read as the reverse complement.
TTTCTTTCCTTTTCCACGTGCTGGACACGACCACTCTTCTCCATGCAGATCTCGTTGAGGGTTTCGACTTCGGTGGCCGACTCTTCAATTGGTGTCTTGTATTTGGAAGTGCCGATAATGTCTTCTAGATATTCCAACAAACCATCTTCGTGCTCGTTGCCGGCTTTGGGCTTCATCTGGGCAATCGATTCGACTTCGCCCTGGAGAATGAGGAAACGCTTATGATCCAGATCGACGCCACGGTCGCGGAGTAGCGTGGTCACGGTGGTAAAATTGGATGATTTGCCGTTGATGTAGTACTGGCTCGAGTTGTTCTTGAAGGCTTTGCGCGAGATGACGAGGGTTGAGTCGGGGATAACCTCGTGACCACCGCCAGGCTATCAATGTCAGCACAACAACTCCCCCTTCACAACGATGTTTGACTTACCAAGTCCGTGACTTCCTGGAAATGCACTTCCACCTCACAATAGTCGAGATTCGGGAACCGCGCCGAATTGTGGATCAAGGCCGAGATCTTGCCTTGTCGCATCTTGCTGGCACGGAAACCAAAGACGAACAGCAACGAGTCGATGACATTGGACTTGCCAGAACCGTTGGGACCCACGACAGAGGAGAACGAAGCATGGAAGGGGCCAACCTCCTGTCTACCGGCGTAACTCTTGAAATTAATGAGCACAAGGTTGGTGATGACGATGCGGGGCTTCGGGCCGGTATCGTCGACGACGGGAAGAGCCATGGTCCGTGACTTGAGCACAATATCCATGGGCTTTTCCAAAATGGTATCCATAGCCCTGACGGGCTTCTGGGCCGCCACGACGGTTTCATCTGCTGTTGATGTTGGCTGTGTGTTGACAAGGGCCTCTGATGCCGCGGTCGCTGGAGGTGGTAGGTTGATGAGGGTCTGGGTGATGTCCTGTAGAGGAGCAGGTTGGCGATCGGCGCGTTGAGTTGACGGAGAGCCTGGTGTTGGCGTCCCTTGACGGCTGGCTTGTTGTTGTTGCAGCTCGAGTTGTTGCTGCATGATCTTTGCTGGCGATCTGCTGAGCCGCCGCACAAGAGTTCTACGCTTCCGCGGGGGTGACTGAATTTCTTGCGTATCCCGTGCTTCTGGCTCCGCGATCACGGCGGTTGTAGCGGGCGATACGGCAGACGCCACAGTCACATTGGGGTCGATACCCTCCTCGATCGGCTCATCCTTTGGCTTGACGGCGGGCGCTGGGGCTTCGGGTTCGGCTTGGGGATCGATATTCGCTTCGACACTCGGTTCGACACTGGGCTCTTTGCTGGGTTTGGGCGCGGCATTCTTCTTAGGTCGTCCGCGCCTTTTCGGCGCAGCTTTTGGTGCCGGTGCCGGTGCAGCCGATGATGATGGTGCTGCTGCTGTTGCTGGTGTTCCTGCCCTGGGAGCGGGCGTAGCAGTGGATCTTCTGGTAGTGCGCTGGGTAGTCTTGCGGGCTGCCGAAGCAGGCGCGGGTGTATAATCGTCCTCCTCGTCGTCATCTTGGGCGCCTCTCGATGTGGTGTTTGCGATGTCGTCGTCCGATGAGGATTCTTCGATGATGGCGGCGCGCCTGGTTGCGGCGGCCCGACGCGATGGGCGCGTCGACATGGCTGGTGTCTGTCGGTGGTTTCGGCTTGCAAATTCTCGACTCGATGATGAAAACAACAGAACAGAACAGAATAGAAAGCGCTGCAAGATGCGGGTATCAGACAACCAAGGAGTGAAAGTTTATGTAATAACAAGTAAAGATGAAAAATGGTATTCACATTTCGCAGGGCAGTTGTTGCGACAGACACGGAATGGGACGCCCACGCAGAAACTCTTTGAGTGCTGTCGCAGCTTCCTTGCCCCGCCGCGGTTAGATTGTTGACATTCAGGGCAGTTTTTGGACGGACGGTTCTTGCAATACCGTGACTGGTAAACAATCAGCCACAGCAGCCACAGCCAAATGCAATTCGTGCACTGCAGCGGGCGACCCCTCTGTTGGAACGCTCGCACCGTGTCGCGCTATCACTAGGTGCAGGCGTGGCAGGTTAGTGGAGTCTGTGTAACGAGTATCGCGCTTACGGCTTTCTTACCTTATCGATAAGCCGGGGCGGTTTGCTAGAGGTACCTAGCGCAGGTACAGATCCGGGGAAGGCTCCATTCCAGGTGCAGGGGACGGACCCGATGGCCGTTGCATATCCCAGGCCATGACGGCACTCATCCATCCCTTCGATTTTCCCTTTTTCCCTTTCCATTCAACAGCTGCAGTGAGGACACTTGGACGTTTCGACTGTACAATCCAACTTCAACGTCACAATGCTCGATTATACAGAATACAACAACGTGTTTCCCTCCCCGGGATTCATAAACCCCTACGATCACAAGGGAGCCAGTGCCATCGAGACTTTTCGCAAATCATTGGGCGGCGTCCTGTTTGTGGATCGCGTCCTAAGTCAATTAAGCATCGGCCAAGGTCAGTGTACACTAGTGTAAACACCACACTACCAATAGTAACGCCCTAACAATCCATGACCTGTCATTATAGCGCGCTTCATCGCTAATCACCACTGTAACTAGGCACTGCATATCCGCCCAGAGGCGAGAACGGCTTGCGCTCCCTCCACCAACAAATCTGCCAGAGCAGCGCCTCGTCGATCCAAAAGATATCGGTTCTTTACTATCTCCTCCTCGACCATGATGACGTCCATCCAGGTCGTTCACATTGGGCGGACAGCTTTGCTGAGGAGACGGGACTGCCGAAAAAGTACCAGATCCTTATGAGGGGTCTGTGGCACATGGATCGCATGGAGTTCAAGGTGCGCCCGCCCGTTTGGTTCTGGAAGTCGCTCACTAGACATCAAGACGCTAACAAACGCTACTAAACAGTACGCAATCGAAAACCTAACCCACCCATCGCTCCCCACCGAATTCGCCGACGAGATCACCATCACCCTCGTCCGCCATCCGCTCGTCAACAAGCGCAGCTCCACCAGTCAGAGCGATTACACGCTAGCTCTCGCCTACTTTCACGCCGCCCAGCCTGTATTCACCTCATCCGAGGCTCTCGAGTTGCTCTTTGGCGCCCTAGCTCGTACCAACGTCACCGAAGCACATGATTTCTCGCGTCGCTATCCGGAGTGGACCCGCCAGCAGCTGTTTGAAAGGTTAGTGGCTTCCATTCTGGAGCAGCCGGAGAAGCTGGGGGCGAGAGGTAAGGAACTCGTTAGCGCGGCGTTGACGGGCGAGGAGGAAAGCTGGTTTCAGGAGTACTTGAGGCACGGGGAAGGAAGGAAGAGTAAAGGCGCAAATGTGCTTTTGAGGATGAGAGGGGTTGTGACGGGGAGGTTGAGCAGCACTGCCGCTATGGAGAACCTTGCTGGTTACCCGTGAGGCTGAAGAGTTGTGGATATACCTTCATGGCTCGGCATTCTTCTGTCGATAGGTTGATATCTGGCAACGGGCATAGCGACGGCGTTTGGATACTTTTGGGTCTTGCCATTGGGAGATGGTCACCTGAGTCAACATGTTTATGACCGTTTACCGTCAAACCGACGAGAATGCTCTTTTGCTTTTTCAATTTGCAGCAACGAAGGTCGAGTCTCGCTGACCGGCAGTAATGACTGGACGTTCCTGATTGGTTTCAATCAACTGAAAGAGGCATCCAAAAAAAAAAAAAACACGCTCCAAGACAATTTTGACCACCAAAAAAGGCCTGAACAGAACTTCTTTAGCTCTTTTTTGCTTGTGTAGTCCGATCGCAACTATTACTTTGAAATTTAGGTACAGAAACAACTAATGGGAAATCATGGTACAATTTGTTTGAGAATGTACATTGAGGACGAGCGCGAGATCTCAAGTACCAAAGTCACTTCTACATGTAAGCATCTCGATTTCTACCCACTGTAATGCGCTGTAAGTTCACTATAACTGAATTCTATTTTTACGCTCTATATTTGACACCAGTCACCCGATTACAAAAAAGGCGAATTTAATACCAACCTCAATTGGAATAACTAGAACCATTTATCTCATTGCTTCTTAAGTGCATCTACTTTTAAAGGTATTGAGTAGGAAAATTGAGAAGTGGCAGAGGTGAGTTTTAGCTCTTTTTGTGGGTAAAAGAATCGTAGGGCGTTTTTTGTACTAGCAACTTTCTCTCCGCCCGGGCAGTTGGGTAGCAGTGGAAGGCACCAATTCACTCTTTCCACTCTAATCTCCAGGCGGTAACCGGCGAAACTCCCGCCGTGCCACGTCAATGTCTTCCATCTTTCTTCCCTCCAACGCAAAACACCGTGACATTCCTACCATTACTATCATTCCATTTCTTTGAACAAGTCCCGCCTAAACGTCATAATGTCGACCCACCTATGCGCGGTTTGCAACCGCTTTGTACCCCACTGGCAACCGAAAGGGTTCAAATGGGGGAGTCCACATCACTCGAGTCTACACAACCTCCTTCAAGCGGCAGACGAGGGATGCTATATATGCCAGTCAATCACAAAAAGTTGCCATTGGAGGGATATATCCTACTTGACCTTCAAAGGCTTTCCGTTTGACTTTACAGTGTCTTTAGGGACTAACTATAACGGCTCTCACTTGACTCTTACAGTTGAAGCCACCTGTCTCACGGATGACTCGCCTAAACTCAGGCAAGCTATTGAAGCTCTTGACGAGATTAGGGAGAAGTGGCTACCAAAACTAGGAAGCATGTTACTCTTGGGATCAATTTCCTTTCCTTTCCATTTTCATCTCCGGCCTATCGCAAATGGTGAGTCATGTACCCTCTCGAGCAAAATAATAACAAAAAAAAGGGTTGACAGAAAAAAGGCAATCAAATTGACTTGCGAACTTTCAATACAGAAGTCACTGATGATCATGAACAAAGATCGACACCATCTTCTGTACAGCGTGAACCAGACATGATTGGTTTACTGAAGTATTGGTTCAAAGAATGTTACAACAACCACCCCTACTGCCGCCCTTCAAGTCCCTCGTTTAGTCCAACGAGGCTCTTGCTCATAGAGAATGAGTATTCTGCGAGGATAGTGGAAACAAAAGATTGCAATGCTCACTACCCATATGTTGCTCTGTCGCACTGCTGGGGAACTGTAAGCCGACTCAAACTCCAGAAGAGCAACATGGTGGACCTGCTCAAGCATATCAGCATCACAGAGTTGCCAACGACCTACAGAGAAGGAATCTCTGTCACTTTGGCCCTTGGTTTCTCTTACATATGGATCGATTCGCTGTGCGTCATCCAAGACGACGAAAAGGATTGGGCTGAGGAGGCGGCCATGATGAAGGACGTCTTCGAGCATTGCTCTATCAACTTGAGTGCCACCGCGGCGCCCGACAGCTCACAAAGCAATTTCACACACAGAGATGCCACAAGTATCCTGCTCCTTGAAGGTGAGACTCCCAATAGAAGAGGGGAAAAGCATGGACCATCGAGATTCTGGTTTGCGAGAAGTTGGGTGGACCTGAGGCAAGAAGACATTGTACACTCGCCTCTCCACTCACGGGCCTGGGTATTCCAGGAGGCGAACTTAGCTCGGCGCCGCATCGACCTCGCTCGATCCCAGATGTGGTGGCATTGCCAACAACACTGGGCTTGCGAGACGCATCCTTCGGGCGTATGGAGTCCAGAGGACTATGAATGGGAAACGGAAGAGAGCCAACAATATTACAACATGTGCAAGCGAAGAGATAACCATAACGCATCGTTAGGTATGTCTTCACTAAGCGGGCCAATTACTAGCCATACCTGGTTTGAGGGAGACTACCGACGCGATTGGCTTGGAAAAATCCACAGATATTCCAGTTGCGATATCACCAAGACAAAAGACAGGCTAATAGCCTTTTCCGGGATTGCTCAACGATACGCTCAAGATCAAGGACATGACCTCAATGACTATCTGGCCGGCATCTGGCGCCAAGAACTCCCTCATTATCTTCTCTTTCGGGCGACTCACGAAAAACCAACGTACCGCTCGGATGAATATCGCGCTCCTTCTTGGTCCTGGATCTCGCTGGAAGGACCTGTTCGCCCCCCACCCCCCCAACATAGCAACCTATTGCTCTCGTGGTCGATGTGCAAGGTCATTACAGCAAAAACCATCCATCAGTCCGAGCGTTATAAAGCTGGGGAGGTAAAAGGAGGCGTCATCCATTTGAAGGGCTGTTTAGTTGAAGTGCTACTGGGCAGTCAGGCACCCAAGTGGCCTGGCCATCCAAGATATGAAGGGCCAGCCACTAAGATAATCGGTCCCGGCGCCTTCGATGAACGTCTGAATGGCAAAGATTCAGTCAGCTATCTTGAGCATCCCCAGGGCCAGCTTGACCAAAGAAAAGAGGGAATCGTGGACGGTGCGGTACGAAGATCGATTAGCTTCCAAACTCTGAACGAGCTGTCCGAGAATATTCGACTATTTATCCTCCCAATTACAGGGGAAATCATCTACGAAGAATTCAAACCAGTTTTCTCATGTCTTCTTCTCTGTCAGACGTCGGATGACTGCGTGGCAGGGAGCGACATCTATCAACGTGTAGGCTGTCTTGAGTCTGTGGAGGGGCTCAAGCCTGTTCCCGAACGGGATATCTACATCATTTGACGTTCATCATTCTTCATCTGTCGTTACAGACAGAACCACGTCAGCAAAAATTTAACACAATTTCAACTTCCTTCCACTCTGCAAATACCTATATCTACCTACTGTCTAGACTCGCTACGAAATACATACCTACCTATCGAGCTATTATCCCATGGCCACAGTCTGCCTCCAGCTTAGCCGAATCCAGCACCTTGGACACTCTCCAGTAGGTAGTTGCAAAAACAGAGACGTGATGCAAAAGTCATCAATTAGGTACATTTGCCACTTCGTCCCATATGCGGTTCCAGGTAAAGCGTAAAAAAAAAGCGTTTAAGCATCCCATCAACGGGCGAAGCAGCGACACATAACACGTGCGAACGACGCCCATCGCCTTACACCGGGAAGTCTCACTTCTTACCAGATTGGCCTTCCGAAGGGAAAAAATCCCCAACTCTTCGAATGATAAATACCTCTAAGTCTACTAGGAAGCGAGTCCATCAAAGTCCGTCCCAGGTCACTCACTGTATCTGTTAGAGACTTGTGGCAGCCCTTATCGCAGAGTGTCCTGGTAGAGAGAAACGTGGTGTGTTTTGCGTATGAAACGTGCCCGCCCGAGTTTCTAACTACCTAAAAAGTCTTGGCGCCAAGTGTTGTTAGTAAAGACACCAGTGCGTAGCGGTTAAGTTGTTAACATGCAAAACTACCTTCCGTTCCAGCGGTCGGGCGGTCAAACCACCATCTCCGGGACGGCGTCTGATGATGCAGAAGGTACTGTACTGCCTTGATACAGGAATTACTATGCTATGTCCAGAAGAGCAGGAACTCAGGGTTGGCTGAGAAGGAGGAAAGTGAGGAAGGAAGGAAACCATCAACGTAGAGGAAGGAACGAAACCAGCGACAGACAGAGGGAAGAGAGGACTGCCCAAACCAGAGTAGGCCGGTATGTAGGGGCGACTAGAAATGTGTATATAATCATGAAAGTCACCCTAATTTCATGATTTGGGTGGTTTTCCCTTTTGGAATACAGAATCTAGCAATTTTTCCGGATCTTTTGGCATACTACAACCTTTTTCCACTGCAGCTCTTCTTACACCGAGGCTCAGCCTACCCTGGTGCTGCCCGTCGGTAGTATGATTCGCCCAGTGTCGCGAATGCAAGTAACTGGCAAACCACCCAACCGAACCAACATGACCAACAGCACCAACCACGGCAACGACATGGCAAACAACCCTAAATACTTGTTTTTTGCGGAAACTAACATGAGACTTTCTATACCTCGAGCTGCTTGATCCGGGTGATCAGGCTGGCACCGCACTTGACCCAACAAAACGAAGTTTTTCAGATTCCCGCATCACCTCCACCACGAGTCCCAACGAAACCAACATTTTCTGCATCTTTGACCTTCCGTTCATGGAGAAATCAAGGAAAGGGGGTGCTAGAAGCCAACGTCAAGTCTGAAAGGGCAGATACTGGCGGAAGTCAATAGGTCGCGGTATAAAGGGTGAGAATCCCACCAATGTCTACCACAGGACCACTAATCCATCCCAACCCACTACTTCCACAACTCACTCTCTTACCGCAACAACTCACCATGAAGTTCACCCACCTCTCACCCTTAGCCGACTGGGCCATCATCACCCCCTCCACAACAGCAGCTCCCACTTCTAACCCCAATGTTCCATCCAACTTCACTCCAGAACAAGCCATTTCCACTTCTTACAACTCCCGCAATAAGTCATCCATGGCAAAACGCGAGGTCAGATGCGACATCATCCCAGGCGACCCTAGAATGTGGGAGTCCCACGGAAGGTTTTGCCTACTTGATTTCTACTTGCACCCAAACGAAGAGGTAGTCATCCCTCAAGCAGGCACGGACTTGTGCGTCAGGGGCAGTGGGAAGCTGCGCGCAGGGGTAAGTGGGGATGGAGACCGGAGAACTACCAAGTGAGTTTTCCCCATCCCCCAACCTTTCATTCTTGTGCACATTCGGGTTGATTGGGGCTTTTGAAAGGTGTTTGGTGGCTTAAGCATGAAGAGGCTGTAATGTTTGGATGATAGACAAGGTGGAAAGGGCAGTGTTTGGTGCGTAGGGGAAATGTGGGGCTTGGTGGAAGAAGGGTGGGATGAAAAGGAAAGGATTGGAAGCCAAGTAGATGTAGGATGAAAGTTGTGGAAGTGATTATTAACGAAAGGGCGATGCGGTTATGGTGTAGAGGAGCGATTTCCAAGGCTGCGTCGAGGATCTTGGGTGAGTTTTCATCTTGGCTAGTACTCGGAAGGGGGAGTTGAGGATTGTTGAGTTCAGTCACTTGTGCTGATAGTGTGAAATACAGATACTTGTAGCAAGGATGGCTGGGTGGTTGGCACGGACAGCCTGGAGGGCACGAGTATCTGGCTGGTGTTCTCGAAGTAACTGAGATGGATGAAGAATTACACAGTAGGGGTGAACTTGGGGGCATTCGAGTTGATCTTCGTGATGGCGGCCAGGAAGAACTGGAAGCATATAGGATGAATCTGGAGAAATTGCTCATTAATTGTGTTTCTTGACAACCATTTCATCTCGTTAACAAAGCACGCATGAATCAAGTTACCTACTCACCGACTTCAAATTTTCTCCGTTCTCTAGTATGAGCTGGAATCAGTCAGACGGCGCAGACTGGACGATAGACAAACGTTCTCGAAGGCAGCCTCAGAATCGTCTCATCACCATCATCGCCATGAGGATAATCCACCAGTAGCTAAACTCGAAACTATAAAAGAACCCCATATCCCCCCCTCCCCATCCACTACTTTTCCCTCATCATCAACAAACCTCACTGCCTCCTCGTACCAACCTTTACCCCATCCCTCATCAAACCACTCACTCACAACTCACCGCCAACCAACTAACCACCCAAAATGCAACTCTCCACCATCCCCTCTCTCTTCCTCGGCCTCACGGCTTTCATCGCCCCCCTGGCTCTCGCCTCTCCTACCCCCATCAACGGCAACAGCAACAGCAACGACAACACCAACCTGCCCTTCAACCTAATCAACAAACACCACAAGACCGTCGTCACCACCAGCCGCCGCCAAACTGGTTCTTCCACAGTCGACACCACCCCGACCTGCGTGTCCGACCCGGAAGGGTTCATGACCATGTTCGACGCACGCTCTTGTCTCGAGGAGATTGCTGCCAAGGGCAGCGAGCAGTTGACTGTGCCGGCGCCGGGGATGGCGTTGTGCGAGAGGAGCAGTGGCAAGTTTTGGGCGGGGGTTAGTATGCGGGGGACGCAGGTTGCTGATGCGTGAGTATTTTTTTTCCTTTTTCTTTTTTCTTTTTTGGACTGCTGGACTGGGAGTGACTAGACATAGGTGCTGGTGGGGTGAAGGGTGGGAACGGGAAGAAGGAAAGGAAGGAAGGGGACTAGTGATGATTGGGATAAGGTGCTGACCGTGACTGACTGAAACGTGGTGGGGTGGATGTAGGTCCGACATCGCTGCTGCTGGACAACATATTCTGGGTGAGTACAACATTTGAATTCTCGAATAATGTTATTTTGAGTAAAAAAATCGCTGACAGAGGATATATGTAGACGCCTGCAAGTTCGACGGCGTTGTGGGCATGCAGACTGAGATGACGGGTGGTGGAGCGTACGTGGCTACCAATGGCAACATCTATGTCATGTTCTCCAAGGATGAGGAGGATGATTGATTATCCAGTTTCTTACGGATTGTTTCTGTCGCCTTTGGGTGAATAAGAAACTGGGCGGGCAATCGAGGAACACGAATGGATCTGGAGAAAGAAAAGAGAATGTGGTGAGGATTTGGGGTACCACGTGGTTGGTCCTGCGTCTTATGGTAGACGGTCGTACACCTACAGGGGGAGCTTATTTCCATATTAGGACGGGCCGCCCGGTTATCCTCGGCCATGGGTTTTGCTTGCGATACCTAACTAGGGGTAACATGATTCGGCTGGACGCGGATATGGAAGGATAGGAACATTCATGAATGCGACTTCGATTGATGCCTCGCATCTTTGAGGAGAAAATCTCTTGTATAATTGCAGTGATGCTGGATGATATTTTCCGTTCGGCTTGTGAATTCCATGTTAGTGCAACTGCTTCTAAAGCTCGGCGTTGTGGGGGAGTTCTATAACAGCGGCAGGGGCAGCTCTCTCCGCATCTCCGGGGAAAAACACGACGTCATTTGCAGCTTCCTCCCGCTGAAGCTCATGCCGCTCTCCACCCAATTTTTGGGCCGAGCTCACTGATAAGATTTATCGATTCCACATCTCGGGACTTGTGTTTCCATTGTCGCAATTGCATCTTCCATTCGACATCACCGGCCAATTGCATCAACCAAACTCACCCACAATATGGCCGTCAGAATCGCCCTCCCGCGCAACACGACCTCGTCGTTCCGCCGCTTCGTCCGCGTCGCCGGCCGCTTCTACTCGACCGAGGCCCCCGCCGGCCCCATCATCCGGGTGACCAACCTTCCGGCGCCCAACTCGGGTCACATCCGCATTCTCGAGCTCAACCGCCCTGCCGCGCGCAACGCCATCTCGCGTGCTCTGTTGTCTTCGCTCCGCGACGAGATTGACGATGTCCACTCGCAGTACGATGCCGCGACCGGCGAGGAGAAGCCCGTGGCTTCGTGGCAGAAGCGCTTCGGCGGCGTGGCTGGCGAGGATGAAAAGGGCCCTACCCGCGCGCTGATTATTTCTTCGGCTGTTGACACCAGCTTTTGCGCGGGGGCGGATTTGAAGGAGCGCAAGGGGTTTTCGCAGGAGGAGTAAGCTTTTACCTTTTCTTTTCTTTTTTCTTTTCAACCCTTCCCAACTTTTCCCCAACCATCCGGATGGCTAACGGATTACTTTCTCCCCAAAAAACAGAACAGCGGCCTTCCTCACCTCCCTCCGCACTGCCCTCACCTCTTTGCAAAACCTCCCCATCCCCACCATCTCCGCCATCTCCTCCATCGCTCTCGGCGGCGGTCTCGAGCTCGCCCTGGCCACGCACTTCCGCGTCCTGACCTCCAATGCCGTTGTTGGCCTTCCCGAAACCCGACTAGGCATCATCCCCGGTGCCGGCGGCACCTACCGTCTGCCCCAACTCATCGGCATCCCCCGCGCGCGCGACCTGATCTTGACCGGCCGCCGCGTCAGCGCCCCTGAGGCTTATTTCCTAGGCTTGGCCGACCGCTTGGTCGAGGTCGCGCCCGAGTCCGAGGAGCAGGCCAAGGAGTGGGCGGCCATGGAGCAGGAGCCGAGGGACAAGATGGTGCTGAGCCTGGCGCGCAGGACGGCGCTGAGCGAGGCGGTCCGTCTGGCGATGGAGATTTGCGAGGGCGGCCCGGTCGCCATCAGGGCCGCGCTCAAGGCCGTGCAAGAGCCCAGTGAGATGGTGGAGAACGATATGTATCTGAGGGTGGTGAGGACGGAGGACCGCGATGAGGCATTGAAGGCGTTTGCGGAGAAGAGGAAGCCTGTCTTCAAGGGGCGGTAAATGCGTTGTTGTAGAGTGATGTGCAATTTTGAAAATACCATTACCAGTTTGAAGTCAAACAGCACATGACTGAAAAGACTGAGTGGAAAAGTGATGGGGTCACCGGGGTTCCTCCTCATGGATGGACCCTGGGTACATTTGTTTCCATTGCTGTAACTTGCTTCATGTTTTGTCAAGCGTCAGAAGGCGTCACGGATCCATCTGATACAGACAATCAGGTAAGGTAAGTTACAGGTTGTTGGAGGCTGTGATGCCCCTGGTGCAGGTATTTTTGGTGTAGCTAGAGGTAGGTACCTGAGTGGTAACGTCATGGAGTCCACCAAAAGGCCCATCAAGGTGCCAAGCTTTCGACATGGGTGACAGCCACGGGACTTGACGAGTTGCGATCTACCGCTCTAGGCCCCAATGGGCGCCGGTAATTACACTATCGAAAGGAGCCTCCAAAAAAACTTGTGGAAGCTCTCAACAATGTTCATGATGGTTGGTGTGAAGGTGTTTGGTGCTGGTTGCCATGTGAAGTGGAAAGTGTACATGTGGTGTTGCTTCTCGTCAAGACTCTGAATCAGGCGTTAACTACACGAACCTCGACCGAAGCACTTGTCTCAGCTCTTGAGTTCCCGCTTTTCTGACAGATTTCACTGGCATCATCGCCTCAAAACTGTCAAGCCTAGAGGATGCAGCTGTCTCCAGCGTTCCGTGCTTGTTTACATGCGAGCCATGATCGTTGGCGGTGGAGTAGCAGGTGATAGTTCCCTAATATAACCAAGGCACGGGAACTTCACAATTTGAACAATTTGAAAAAAAATATTTGTAATGTTTGGACCAAAGAAGACTGAACAAGCTGAACCGAGAATTGTGCAAGGTACGCAGGTACCTCCTTCCCTCACAAAGACCAGCGAGGTTCACACGCACCTTCCCCGCAAGAGGACGTCATTGGCCTGCAGGGGTTACACGCAGCTGCACTTCACAATACCTATGACATCACCACAACAAAACGTGAGAGGAAGGAACAAACAAACAACCTTTTTATAAGCAACATTATCCTCGATCTCAGACAATTCCTTCTTCCCTTTCCATTCAGTCACACAAACACCGATAATCAATCAAACAACTTCCTTTTCTCCCAAACAAATAACGAGAAAAAGATCACGAACCGAATCCCAAAGCAGAGGATCTAATTTAAACTACTACAACAACAACAACACCCAAGATACCCAACACATAAACACAACAACAAACCACACATCATCACAATGTCCGCCTTCACAATTGCTACTCGCAGGGTCGCCACCCAGATCCCCCGCGCCGCCGCCGCTTCTACGCCCCGCGCCGCCTTCTCTTCCTCCGTCACCCTTCAAAAGTCCATCTCCGAGACCGTAAAGGACACCCTCAACACCGTCAACCGCGCTGTTTCTGACAAGGCCCTCGATGGCATGGACATTGGCTGTACGCATCCTCCCTCTTTTCTCTCCCCCTCATTCATTCAACAAACAACATTCACTAACTCATTCCCTCCTCAAACAGCCAATGTAGCCTCAAAACTCAAAGAAACCGCTGACACCCTCACCAACGCCTCCTCCCCCTCCGACCTCGCCTCCCGCGTCAAGGACGCCGCCAGCAACGCCGCCTCGGACGCCGCCGACGCCATCCCCAAGGACGTCAAGGGCAAGGCCTCCGAGCTTGCTGGTGAGGCCAAGGGCAAGGCTTCTGAGCTGACAGGCAAGGCCAAAGGTGCCGCCAATGAGGCCACCTCGGGTAACGTTTCGGAGCTGGCGGGAGAAGCCAAGGGCAAGGCTTCCGAGCTTGCTGGTGAGGCCAAGGGCAAGGCGTCTGAGTTGGCGGGCAAGGCCAAGGGCGCTGCGAACGAAGCGACGAGCGGGAACTTGTCGGGCGCTGCTTCTGAGCTGACTGGCGAGGCTAAGGGCAAGGCTTCGGAGCTCGCTGGCAAGGCCAAGGGTGCTGCCAACGAGGCTGCTGGTGGTGATGTGCAGGGAAAGGCCCAGGAGCTCAAGGATGAGGCGAGCGGTAAGGCCAGCGAGCTCGCCGGTAAGGCGAAGGGTGCCGTGAGCGAGGGACAAGGGAAGGCCAAGGGTATGGCTCAGGAGACGGAGAAGATGGCCAAGGAGGCTGGCAAGCAATCTGAGTTCTCTTAAAGGGGGTTCAACCGAGAAAAAGGACGGAATTTGCATTTGGAATTGAAGACCGGGACCATTCAGTTTCACAGGGATGGATGGATGGATGGGTAAAGGGAAAGCAGAGGCGTTCAGGGACGCGCGCACAGCAGTTATTGATTGCATCATGATGACTATCACGAAGTTTTCCTCTTATAAAAATCATCAAGAGTCGAATCGTAATATTTATCACATTTCACTTCACCTTTTGCTGTACCTTTTTAAACGTGAACATGTTTCTCAGCAAAGTATCAAAAATGTATCAGCGCACAACACCCAACTTCCTATCAAAACTGCCCGAAAGGCAAAGGAAGCCAGGATAAAAAGAAGAAAAAAGATTATTCTTCTCCCACCACTTGTACTCTTGGTACAAAATCCCACCAAAGTGACACTGACAAGTTCTCTCCCATTTGGGATTTGCTTGCTTTGATGTACCGCTCGGAATACAGAGCCTGGAATCAAGGATTGGTCTCGCCTTGTGCTCCACCTGAACGTGCGGAAATATTTGTAAAGGAGGAATAATTTGGGAGGAAATGGGGAGTATATGGGAGGGATATATAGGATATGTGTGAAATGTATGGAATGTGTTGGGTGTGTAGGTAGGTAGGTAAACAGGTAGACTTGTAGGAAGTGGAAGTGGAAGTGGAAAAAAAATAGAAATAAAAATAAAAAGATTACAAAAAAAAAAAAAAAAAAAAAAATTGACGAAGGGGGTTTGTTTGACTGGGATGTGAAAATAAAACTGATGGGAATGCTTGTTGAGGTTAGCTGGTAATGTAAGGCATGGACTTAAACGTCGAGAAAATAAAGGGGGTCAAGGGAAAAAAATGGACAAGTGGAAGTTGGTAGCAAGGGTGCAAACGGTCCCTGCCTGACTGAAGAGACGATGCTGGAATTGTCTTTCGTTCTCGTTCAAGGATATCTTCAAAATGTCCTTCTCGTTTTGGAAATAGTTAGTATTGTCGGGTATCTGTAGACAACTTTCCATATTCCTCCCCTCCATTTGTTCTCATCCGTAGGTAGGTAGTGTAGTGTGCTACTCGGCACTGCTTGTCGTCGGTACTGTTCTTTCGGAGGCAGACTGGTGTTGGAGTGGATTTATACGCCGGTCGTGTCATGCGGATCGATGTGCGGCGTCTCCAAGTCGGTGTTATCGCGTCCGTCCCGTAGATATATTGTCGCCATGTCAAGCCCGCAAACGTTCAGCCCTCCTCGAAGAACACCCTCTTAGTCCCCTGTTTACCCCTCTGACTCTCCATCTCCTCCAACTCCCTGTCAATCTCCATGATATCCATTAACTCGGCCTCGATGTCTCTTCCTTCCGCCTCCGACTTGTCATCCTCCACGTCCGCAGCAAAGTTCAGGTCATTGATGAACAACAAGCCCGGATCACGGCCCTGGCTCTGACTCTTTCCTCCTCCACCATAGGCACTAAACGCAACAGTGTCTTGGCTATCGGCAGCGACCCCTCCCTCGTCAATCTCTTGTGTTGATCCCGCGCCGTCGAAGCTTGCGCTCGGGGATTTGACTGCTGCCTCCAACAGTTTGGGTCTGAGCAGTTTCTCCCCGTTTTCAGGACGGGCCAAGCTGAGGTTGAACACCCTGGAGCTGGGTTGTTCGGGCTTCGGGAAGGCGATGATTGCCTTGGCGGTGCCGCTGGTAAGATCCAGCCTGGCTTTCTTACGGGCAGGTAGGGGTATCAGACGGCGTTCGGTGGATGAGAACGGACCGGCGGCGGCGGCTGCTGCTGCGGCAGCTTGATCGAAGGCATCTTCGTTTTCGTGGATGACTACCATTCTACTTTCGCCTAGCAAGATGATCTCGATAGGGAGCTGCTTCCCTTCTGTTGACTCGGTGAGAGACCCGGTCGAGCGCGGGATGGCGGTGGCTGCTGTGAGGCGCTCGCCTAGTAAGCCGGCGTTGAGGTCGGTGAGGCGGAGCATTCGCGCGGCCGGTTGGGTGCTGCTGGTCCAAAGGCTGCCTCCAGTTCGCTGAAGCTGGGCGTCCCAGAAGCGGGAGAGGATGGGGATGGTGCAGACGATAGGGTTAGTGTGATCGGCGCCGGTGTTGGAAAGCCATAGGATTGCAGACTCTTCGCCTAGGCCGTTGCGAGGGAGGGGAAGTTGGGAAACGTAAACGCCGCCTCTGACGGTGGCAAGCTTCTCGGGGGCGCTGGCGCTAGCGGAAACCGCCGAGGGGACGATGAGGGGTGCGGATTTCTGTGTTGTGGTGGGAAGGTTGCGCTGGGGCTGCGGACCGGTAGCGGTTCCCTCTAGATAGCCTGAGACGCTGAATTGGGTGAGTGCTGACCCGCGGAGGCCAGAGCTGGCCTTGGTAAAGAGACCGGCCGAGGAGGCAGTGGTCGGGTTGGCGTTGTCAATGTCCCAGATACCCCACTGACCATCGGCCAGCAGCACGAGAATCGCCCGGCCATGGGCCATCCACTCGGCGCCGACGACGGGTTTGCGCGACGTGGACATGCCCGTCCCGCGGGCGAATGGTTGGTAGAGGGAGATTAGCCATGAGCCTTGGGTGGGGAATGGGCCCTCTGAGGTATCGTCCGAAGGTAGAGATGGGATGGAGTAGTCGTAAATTCGCACCGCATGCGCTGGATCAACAACAAGAAGCTGTGTGACGTGCAGCGGGTTGAATGAGATGCCGCCGAGTGGTGATGGAAGGTACTCAGTCTGGAACGGTTCGACACGAGCAGTCGTGCCGGGCGTTGCGTCCAAGGGAACATCCCAGAAGCGAAGGGTTCCGCTCGCCTCGCGCGTGTGTGCTGCAACAACGACACGGGTTACAGACCCCTTACGGCCCTGTGATGACTCCGACCCTGGCTGCTCCTTCACGAGCGTAATGGCGACTCCTTCCGAAGGTTTGCGCTGGCCTGCTAGCAATGTCAGAGTCTCCCCCCATGCACCCTTGCCCGCATTTCCAGCGAGCAGGCTGTTCTTCAGCGCCGGCCGCGCCTTGCTCTCGTTTGATGGGGGTGTCAGTGGTAGTGTCACGACAAAGACGTCGCCGTTGGCGCATGTGACGGCAAAGACGAGTTTCTCTTTCAGGATCTGCGCTCCGTTCCAGGCTTCGTCTTGGGCGGTGCAGGTGGGCATGGGCAATACAGCGATGTGGTGGACGGCTGTGCCAAATGCCAGGTCGAGAGTCTGGACAATATCGGCGAGTGAGGAAGCATCGGTAGTAACGGTGTCGTCGAACTCGGGCTTGTCCACGAAGGGTGTCGATGGAATGGCCGGACTCTCGTCGTCCGAGTCAATAATCATAACGGCGTCTTCCGGCTTTCCCCCATTTTGCGCCGCGCCTGCTGCTTTTTTGGATGTCTTAAGTTTGCGACCGCCTCGCCATATCAAAGCGACGCCGTTTTCGTGGCCATAGATGAGGACAGTGGAGCCTTGGGCAGTATGGACGGGGTATGTCTTGATGTCGTACACTCGGCTCTTAAGGGGGTATCTGATAGACCAAAGTCAGCTTTGCGTCTCTCCCGCGTTGGAACGGTGGTAGTGAAGGACTATGCGCACGTAAATTGTGTACTTTGCGGCGTGCGCCTTGTTCTGGGAGTGGTCGACTGCATCGTCGAAAGTCAAGGAGTTCGCAAAGAAGAATCAACAGAAAAAAGATGGATGCGCTATTGTGATGTCGTTATCATGGCCTTATCAATTGGGTATTATGGCGTCGTGAAGAGAAGCAGTATTACGGTGTGAAAGAGTGGTTGGCGATGTTGAAGATGTGGTGGTGTTGGTGGTGTTGGTGGTGTTGGTGTTGTTGGATCGATCGATGGTTTTGGAATTGACGGGAACCCTTCTGAAAATCACCGCGTCACAAACGCGCTGCAGCTTGGACCATCAGAGCTCAGAGCTCACGACATGACAGCACAGCTGGAAGTGGTCTGTGCACTAGATAGATCAATGCCAAATCACGTGTCACAGCAAGCACAGACCATTTGTGATCTTGGGCCTCGGCGACATCTTCTCGTCCTCGACTTCCATCGTCGAACAACAACACTCACCCCGTCATCCAACAAGACTTACTCAACGTCTCAATACAAGATCTGGAGTTGACAGGACGGTTTTTTTCAAATGCTTAAACCAAGTACTGCTTGATGCTATTCCTTACGCCATTCAACTCTGAACAGGATACTACCTCACTGCCTCGACATTGGCATCCACTCTATAGTGTCTACCTCTTTCAACTGATGAACAGAGCCCCATGCGATGACCTCTGGTCCCATCAAGAATCTGAGAAACATTTCTCACCCTCTTCTCATATTGTTCTCACCCTGCTACCTTTCGTTCCTCACCTTTTTCATATTCTAACCTTCTCGCCTTGCAATATTGCATAGCGATATCACGAACTTAACTATTTTCAGACACTCAATCTCTCGTTTATGCCGACTGTCGGGCCCTTTCTTGCAGATCTGTCACAGGTATCACTGGCAACAACAACACGGAACCGAATTTGAGACTGCAGTTATCCATTTTTTTTGCGGAAGAAGAACCAATGATACGGATCAAAGCCAAACAGACAACTATCCCTCCGAATTAGTCACTCCTAGTACGACACAGAGAGATCATCCCCCACACCCAGCCAGTCCAACCAAACCAACCAGTCGAAGAGGACAAGACCAACATAGCCCAATCATGTACTCATGATATCTTTCATTATCGCGAGATAAAGTCTTTTCGTCGTTTTGTCGTCGACAAGACACCGCTTAAGCGCAAGCACTGCAGATGGCAGAAGCGGCGCTGATGACGGTGGGGGCAGCCTCAATGCCGCAGCCCCCGAGAACGCAACCTTGAGCGGAAGCCACGAGCTGAGAAGATTTGGAGCATTGGCAGGCGTAGTCAGCTCCATTGCAGCCGACGGCGGAGGCAGCAGAACTGACGCAAGGGGCCTGTGAAACTGTGAGTCAATGGCTGACACAAAACTCGAGAATTTAAGGCATCGGACGGGAGAACGTACAGCGCACGCGGGCATGAGAGTGGCCTGGGGGCAGTCCTGGGCCATGGCGACGGCGCTGAAGAGAGTGAGGGCGATGGTGGTGAACTTCATTTTGAAGGTTGTTCAGGAGTCGTTTGGGGTGTTGATTGGAAATGTTGAAAGTGTTGGAAGTGAAGAGGCCGTTGATGCTGATGGTGAGCAAAGAAAAGTCGTCGATAAGCGCGGATGAGAAGGTCTCTTTATACCTTTTCCGTCCAATTCCTAACCCTTCATCCAACAACAACAACTCGGAGACACAACAACATGGGTAACGAAGCACCGAATCACACATGGCAAAACACGATCGGCCTCGGTTCCCCCCAGCCTCAACTTCTGACTTCTTCACGACGTCGGATGCCAGCAACGTGCGGCCCGTACACACAGTGTCGGTGTAAGGTTGCTTGGCCATTAGCGCCGATCTTTTTGGGCAGTAACACCAATCGTATCACTCACGAGAGGCTCTCATCCCCCGAAGGATGAAGGAGGGGTTTCCTTCACGATGCAGATCTTTCTTCCTCATCAACAATAGTTCCCCTGAAAGCAACGCAGAACTGACAAGTGTTGAGCATGATGTTGACCGAGTCGATCATGATTGGTGGGCCGGCGGGCTTACCCGCCCCTTGTCGTTGCACTAATAGACGGGACCATCCTTTCACTTTCCCCGCGGCCCGTTGCTGGCTCGATCCTTCGATGCGCAAAGAGGAATTGGTAAAGTTGATGTGGGAATGAAGGTTCGCAGGTAAATTACTACCTGAAATGGAAGGCTTTGCACGGTATATTGGACGCCTTTATGTATTCCGGATTTTCTCTCTTGTCATTATGCAATGCTTCCTCGCTTACTCACCTATCCTAAACTCCCCGCAAAAACCACGCTTTGCGAGACTGCGGGTTGCGGGGAGCTTCCCGCTTTCTTTCGGCGGGGGGTGACATCGATGGAGATCCAAGTGGGTCGGATCTTCTGTTCAACGTCAGCCATTGTGGCATTGCGTCCGTGTTGGGGGACACTGGGGGCCATGTGCACCACAATGGGAACAAGGAGGTTACATTAAACTCTGAGTTGGTGTGTGATATTGGTGAATGGTTTCCGTCCTTCTCCCTCGAGCTGCCTTTTTCCGTACGGGCACAAGGGGAGCGGGATTCATTTTCAACCCAAGCTAGTTTGCCCACGATGAATGCAAGACTGCCTCGTTGTCTTCCCCGGTTCCTTTTTATCCTTTCTTGTCATTATAAGAGGCAACTCTTCTGTGAACGGCTTTTTTGTTGAGGCATCAGAACGGAATGCCAGAAGAACGAGATAAGAAATCCTCGAGATGGAGTCAAGTCCAAACAGCCGTCCACCCTATAAACATCTGCGAGAACTACGCACCCTGGGCTCGTGGTCTAGCAGCTAAGTGGCGACGATCACCTGTCAGAACCGCTGTCAAGCCCCTATCACTCACTGCTAATATTCGCAAGTTCTCTATTTATTCTTCTGCCATCCTGACTGGCTAACAGCTGTGGAGAAACCTGTGTGGTTGTTTGTGTAGCACTGGTGGGTTGCGGTTGGACCGGTATCTAGACCACCAGAACAGTGTAGCTTGTCGATGGTATCGAAGTCTCGGTGCTACGATCCCCACTCATGTGCAAATACAACCGGGGAAAAGCAGGCGGGCAGTGTCAGAAGTCTGATCCTGAAGATGGTGAAGCACCGCAAACGCCGAGGTTGCCCAAGAGGTTGAGAGCACAGACTTGAGGATGACAACAGCATGTGAAAGGATTGCAACATCGGGGCTTGTGGCTTTGTGCGAGTTGCACTTCTCTGGTGAGTCTCTGTCAGTTCGACACAGGTCAACTAGTTGCCCGTCCTCGAGGCATCAAACCTTGTGCGTCTCACAGAACGATGAACCACATACGTCACTGGGAACAAATTTCTCCACTAAGAACCACCATCCAACTTGAGACCAAAAGGTAGTTAAATACCCTTCTCACCTGCCGCTCATCTACAAGTCGTCAATCAATCCTCCACCAGACTCTTTGTTTCCTATTAGTTCATAATCCTTTCCAGTCCAGCAGCTCTTGCTACAGCATCTCAAAATAGCTCGCCATACGCACTGATGAGAACGTGGCTAAGTGCCTATTCGCGAACGATGTGTTCTAAGCAGGCACCTTACCTTATCAATCGACCGGTTGTTCGACATTATTTCCTAGTCCCTTCTTTACTCCCACCTTGGAGTTTGGTATGTTCTTACACGTTGACACTGGTTTACCGGAGTGACCCTTCGTGACCAAGCGACTCCTGATATTGTTGAAACGCATGTTCAACGTGGCGCTCAGATACAGGTATCTTGGCGGATGTCATTCGTGTGCGAAACACGGCACGTTTTTTCAGTTAGGTATATACACCGAGTTTAGCATGTTAACTCGTTGACGCCAAGTCAACAGCGGCATATATGGAACTGAACGTAGGTTTGTTACGCTTACGACGGTTGCCAAGGTAGTTATGTCATTGATGATATCGTGGCTTTTCTAAACCATATAAGAGTACCTCTAAAAGGGATGATACCTATGGAATGGTCGATTGCTCGAAGATAGTACCTGTGATGTGAAAAAGGGAAGCAAAAACCAAGAAGATGTAAGTACTAATTGAGGACAGAAAGAAATCCTCCGAAAGAGAGATGCGTGATGAGGAAAGAAAACAAGAAGTCTGAGAAAGACAGGGAATGGCGACCGTATACATCTCGTTTTGTCTCGTTTCGTTTAAACATCTATGGAAGACATCCCCGACCGTAAAAGCGAAAACATACCTAAACCTCCCACAAGAAGCCCCGTTACCTACAGACCCATACAAACTATTGATGCACTGACAGCTGTACCTCTAGTAAAGACCCTTCACTTGCTCTCATGTCCAGATCAGATCAGCGCAGTGTTGGCAAGTGAAAAAGAGATAAAGAGGCAAAATCAGAGATTCGCCCCCCCATGCCTCAACACTTTCTGCACCTTCAACACGCACATCTCAACCAGCTTGGTGAACCCCTTTTGGAAGTCCTCTTGGATCTCGCTGATGAGCAAGGCCGTCTGCGGATCGTGCTGCGCGCTGGCGTACTCGGGGATGGCATTAAGTAGCCCGGTGTGAAGCATTTGGAGTTGAGTCGGGGGCGGTAAGACGTTTTGTATTAGGGCCTTCGATTCCTGTTTCCCGGGGGCGGATGTTAGTTACTACCTAAAATTGGGGAGGGGAGGGGGGGAAGGGGTCTTTTGTGTGTGTCTCCGACATGGATGAGATTGGGGTATGTGGGTGGTGAGATCTGATGGTGAGGTGAGGTACCTGAACATTATGCGCGATGATGGAAAAAGAGTAAGAGAGAGGGTAAGAGAGAGGGTAAGAGAGAGGGTAAGAGAGAGGGTAAGAGAGAGGGTAAGTTAGGGAAAGAAAGAGAGAAAGGTGAGAGAAAGTGAAAAGTGAACTTACCTCCTCGCTATCCTTCTTCATGATCTGCTTCCACCGCTTCGAAATGGCGTTTCCCGATCTCACCACGCCGAACTCCCTTTTCAGCTCCTCCTTGATTTGCGCCACCTTCTTCTTCTCGTGTTTGAGGCGACGAACCAGATTGTCTTGTGGTGTTGTCCAGCTGTTTGTATTTGCCGGCAGTGCCGCGTCGTTGGGCTGTGGGACTTCTGGATAGGAATTGGGCATGGATGGTCCCATCGGCGGGACAATGAAGTGGTTGTGGTCCATAAAGTTGTGACTGTTATTGTTGGGTTGGAACCCAGTGGCTGTCATACCGGGTATGGATTGATTGGGTGAGAAGACGTTGTGGTGGACCACCTGCTGCAGCGAAGGGTCGACCCCAGACTGATAGTGCAGGGGAGGGTGAGATGCTTGTGCTGCATGTGTACCTGCAGGCATCCCGAATACAGCCTGTGCCTGAAAGGCGGGATGCTGCATAACAGGAGACGGGTAGGCGGGTTGGGCTATATAGGGCGGAGTGATCGAGGGACGAGTCATGTTGAGATTTTGATCAAATCCAGGTGCCTCCAAGGTATTATATGGAGAAGTAAACTGACCCATCCTACCGGATTGTGCGCTCCCAATTTGTCGTTGTTGCCAGTCGAAGGCGTTTGGCATGGGACCAGCAAAGAAGGACACGGCCTGGTAGTGTGAAGGTGCGCTTGTCCTTGGTTGTTGAGGCTCGGGGGCACTTTCATCTTGGTCATCTTGTACCTCACTCTGGGACTGGCTAGGCGACATTGCTGCTCCGTATTGGCTGAGAGATAATGAAGTGAATAGAGTCTTGCTAGTGAACGAATGGCCTTCGTGGGACCTTTGTTCTCAATGCAAAATACGGGCTAAAGGATGTTTCTGAGTGCCAAAAAAGAAAGGTATGAGAGCATGAAGAGATATGATCAGCGGCCGTTGTGGTAATTCGACACAGGGTTGGAGTGAGTGACACTTGAAGCTGTTTGGTTCTTAATAAGCTGAAAGATCAAAGTGCACGAGACAGCGGGTGAGGTTGACGCCGCAGGTGCAAATGCCACCTGGTCGGGACGCGTCCTGAAACCCGGTTGTGCAGAAAGGTTGAAGAAAGCTTTCGAGTGGAGATAGAATATGAACAGGGCCAATGTGAATGAAGCGAAAAGAATGCGAGGTAGGCCACGGATCAAAACAAGCTCCGGAAGCGTGTGAAGGGACCTCGCAATGTTCTGATGAAAAAAAATTGGACGGCGGAGAACAGAAGATCTGGGAGGCGTGAGTTTGGGAATGCCCGTTTATATAGCCGATTTGATCTTTCTCCTGCACTTGTAGTAGCCATCCCGTTGATGGAACATCTACCTCTAGGAACTACACACCGCTCAAGAGCAGGCAATGTGCCGGCATCAAGCCAAAAAGGCCCCACCGTCTACTTTTTACGAGGTAGGACCCAAGTTATGACATCTGGATTCCGGTACTATCGTTGCGAGTCTCGTTCGTTATCGAATACCCGATCTAAAGCGGACAAATGAGAAAGGAGGTCAATGTTACACGAACTCATGTGCGGTGCTGAATCAGGGGAAAGACAAATGGCAGATGGATGAGAAGTAGAAAGGATAGTTCGGGGGATCCGGTACCTGACTTTCATCTTTCGGGCGCCAAGCGGAGAGGTAGTATGTTTCGATTGGGACTCTAATCTGCCTTGCGAGATACCCATCCAGTTTTAGATGATTGAGTGTTGCCAATCCTTGCCCATCTCTTTTCTCGGGAGCCATTACCACCCATCCGTCATTGTGCATTATCGATTAGCTCTTATCTGACCGCATGAAGGTCTCTTACATAACGTGGCTCAGGAGGACGAGGGGGCCAAGTATACGGAGAACTAGGGACAACACGTAATTTCAAAATGCCTCGTGTGTGTTCACAAGCACCGACGGCCGATTGTGCGGACTATTGATCTCGTTGAACGGATTGGCTAGGAAGGAAGCGGGTAATTGACAAGATGGTCTGATGTTGGGTTGCGGCCTCGAACTGTGAGTTGGCAATTGAATGTTGTATTATGTCATCTTCGCCGAGTAAGGGCGTCTGGCCTTTCATTGTGTTAGTTACTCTTATCACACCGGGAATTGAAAGCTCCAAGCCCGCCAGTTTGTAGTTTGTATATCTGCAGCGTAGGAACATGGATAGCGCACTGTTTGCGATATGCTGCATGTGATGAGAAGACGCTGAGTCCATCCACTTGGCAGAGACTGGGGCCTTGAGGTGTCGACAGGGAGGGGCGAAAACCTACCTAGCTGTGTTACCGGCTTGACTGACAGCCGACTCAGGCTTTGCGCGTGTGAAGATAGCTTGTCAGCGAGTACCATCTTTCAGAGGCGCTGCGAAAGGACAGGTTCGCTGCGCCGCTGGGTTCTCCCGGCGCTGGTTTCCGTGGTTACCGTGGCGGTATGTATTTGTTGTTGTTGATGGTTGCTTTTGTCGTCAGCTTGGTGGTCCAAGTCGTGTTTTTTTGTTCACCGAGCCTAAAAGATCATGCCCAGTTCCAACCAGCCAATGATACTTTCTCTACTTTATTGTGGCTGAGTGAAGCTTATTGGATTGTCCCTGTCGTTCATTCTGTTCGCCTTATCCTGGGCTCTAAACACGCGATTTAGAACAGGTAGTCGGTACTTAGTCAACGTAGCTCATGCTGGCCGCGGCCCAGAAAGGCAATGTGCACTGTTCCCCCCGCCCGCTCTCTTCGGACGGATCCCAGACTGGCTACGCGTGTAGAGTAGTGTCAATGGCCGCGCCACCAGGCGCCATCTGCGAACCAGCCGTACAGCCTCTCAGCCAACCGGATAACTCTCGCTCGCCACAGCGTGGGAACCGGGATTTTTCCAAGCCTACCCCGCGACTAAATCTGTTAGCATTAACAGATACTAGCGTGTTGAAATGGTGCCGAGCGATCAACATACGTTTTCTTTTTGCCACCGGGTAAGGTATGTCCGGAGGGAGTGTCTGAAGAAACGGAGGACGTTGAAAGTGGATCCATTCAGTACACTAAAGGTCGAATGAACAGCAAATCAAATTTGTACAAGCGTTTGACAGTTCCTGGGGAATGCGGTGTGGGGCCACTGCATTTGAATAAGTGTTAGTGCATTCCCCTAAGCCAGGGCAGTACAGCGCCATTACCTTAGCAGTACGGTAACAACCTTTTTGAAGTGCAGACACACGCATGCACACTTGACACCTGCCAGTGTCAATTGCCAACACCTAACCACGGCACTCATCGCGATGACCCTACATACAAGTATGTAGATGCCTGGTAAGCGGGCTGCTTCGGGGTTTCTTCATTAACAACACCACTAGGTAAAACCTGCTCCCCAATTCCCCATTCCATTCCCACAACCACATAGCAAACCCCAACGAAGCACTTTTCATGTGACATCCAATGGATGCCACGTCCCGTCCTGGCAAGCTCGTGGGCCAGCTGCGTCTGGCCCATGATTTCGTGCACAGCGAACATGCATACACGTCAGCACAAGGTGTCAGGGGGAACACCCAATAATTCATTACCTCTATGTACAATCCAGCGTGAATTCGTATCTTGCGTTCTGAAGAGGATGGAGAGGTGCTGCTGTGGTGTTGACAGCCCCAAGTCATTGTCGAACCACGAGGGGGATAGTTCTCGACTTGATGCCAATGAAGTCTTTAGGTTGTCCTTGTTCTACTACCCTTGTTTTAACCCGTCGGAATAACCAACCTACCCAACAGACAAACTCAGTCTTGTATTGTACCATGTCCAATTGCGTGGCTGGCTGCTTTGCACCCATGGAACATGACTGACAGCACAGCCTTATAGGTTCAAAGCCAAAGGAGGTGGTGCTGGACTGAACGATCGATCGTGATGCATTTGTCTCTTTCTAGCAGACCCTATACATTTAACAAAGTTTAAGTACTTGCATGCTACGTGTGTTGAAATTGCTTAATGCCGTGTCCCGTATCCTGTCTTTGCGGGAAAAAAAGAAAAAAAGAAAAAAAACCGCCTGCCAGGCCTCCCAAGAACCATTGATGCCCAGTGCCCAGACCGATCATGTACCCTAGACTAAAGCGCGAGAATCAAAAGACTGAACGCGTGCTTTCGACCTAACATGGAAAAAAAAAGCAGCAAAAAACTACAAGGGGAAGAAAGGAAAGAGCCATTCAGACAAAAAGCGAGGCCAAGAAAGGAATCGAGTCGGAACAAAAAAAAGAAGGAGATTAAATCCCTTATCACGACCTCAAACAATCTCATAATCCTCAATCGAGTCCTTGCCAAGATCCATCGTCATCATAGCGGTATACTCGGCATTCCTCTCCCTCTGGTCATTAAACATTCTCTGCTCCAAATCACTGGCCAAACTGCCCCTTAGCCTCTGCTCCAGCTCCAGACGTATCGCCAACCTGACGTCGGCTAGTTGCTTATCATTTGTTGCAGTGGAAGTACCGGTGGAGGTTGTAGTGCTGTCAGGTTGTTGAATGCTGCCCAAGTTTTCTGTAACAGACAGCTGTTCTTGAAGCATTATTGAGTTGAGTTGTTGCATAGTCTTTTTTATTGCTTGTTTGAGTTGCTGTGGTTGTTAGCACCATGACCACCAGCCCCAGCATGACTGACTGACTAAGTCCCTCCGTATGCAGTGGAGGAAAAAAAAAAGAGAAAAAAAGAAAACACACTTACGTCGTCACTCCACGCTTTACCTCTTGCCCGCAAAAAGGCCAATTGTCTCGCAATCGTGTCGGCATCTCTCTCCACGTGGAACACATGCTCGAGAGCAATGGAGATTTTCTGAAGGGATTTTCCTTCGACTTTGTCGAGCCGGAAGATGAATCGATTCTGCTCCGGAGTCCATGTATCGTTGGAGTTCGTGGGTGCTGTAGATGTTGTCGATTGTTGAGCGGGTGAAATGAGAATGGGCGATGAGAGAGTGCTCAGATTGTGGCTGACCTGGACTGACTGTGCTGAATGATGTGATGGCGGGGGGTTTGGCCCCTGGACGATTAGACCCGGTGCCCAAGCCATCTCAGCCATTCCAGTCCCAGACATCACGGCCGCATATCCGCCGTGGGCGAAATTGGGGGAGACGGAGCTGATGTGTCCCTGGTCTTGAGTCCCATATTGAGGCGTTGGAAAAGCAGGAATAATTTGAGGATTCTGATCCAGACGATGGGAAGCTGGAGCTCGACGAACTCTCTCAGCCACTGCCACATCGTATGCGGGCGGCGGGGAGGATCCTCCCAATGTGGGAATGAACGGGCCGTCATCTTCGGTGAAGTGGCCGTAGATGTAGGTCTCATCACCCGTGGGCGCCATCATAACTGACCTCCCGGTCTCCTTCTTGCCTTGAAGATTCAAGTAAATATCTGGGAATTGTAAAGTTATGAGCTGGCTCTTGTTTTGAATTTGATTGCGTTCATGTCATGATCTCGTAGAAGGGGGCCAGGCTAGAATTCATATATATCGAGCGGATTGGAGATAAACCAGGCACCATGCCAACGTCGTCACTGAGTGGATGATTTTCCCCGTTTCCCATCCTGGAAACTTACGATCCAAGCTTGAGGTAGGGAGCCTGCTGTCTTGCCTCTGTTCATTTGCCCAACAGACCCGCTTGATGGCCCAGCCTACTTGCCTTTCGACAAGGCGTCAGTCCGCAGTTGATACCTAACTGTCAAGGAGTGGAGCGGGCACTAGGTCTGAATGCATTGGTCGCCGAATTGAGCAGGAACCAAAACCGCGGACGCATTTTACCTACGGTTCGGCACTCTGTTATGTAGGTGAATTGACGAATATTACCGAGGTCCAAATTCATCGAATGAGTGAGTACCTCTGGAGAGTCATGTAAGAAAACCCGCTTGCCGGAGAGCAGCCTGACATGTTGACTCGCGGCACAATCAGCACACCACCGCCGCCAGCAATTGACCGAAGCGGCCTGCTGGCCGAGTCTCCTAGCAGCTGTCGCATTCTAGCCAGGCGTCGGTGTTTGCGGCTTCGAGCTATCGAGCTGGGTGCGTAGGTGACTATGACTGTAGAAAGATTCGATGTCAGCACCAATCGCCCGCCCAGTAGGTAGAGGTAGATATATGATACCATCACTCAACCGGAGCGAATCATCGATGCAAATTACCTGCCTAGACGATCATCCGGCGGCCTTCTGGGCTTGAAGCCCAGCAAATCGCAAGTCCACCAATCCCCCGAGTTGTACGACGAATCCAGGCAATTGCGGTCTGGTCAGGGTCACTGGCACAACGCCCGCAGAATCCCTAGGCTTCGAGCATGGCTTCAAGCCAAGCACATGCAGGCATCGATATGCTGCATAATGCTGGGGGATTGAGTGGACGGATGGTTTGGTGGGACCTATGGCTGGCTTTAAGCCTAGGTGGGGGCCCGTTGTGTCAGCAACCCCCGGCCCCCCGGGCCGGCATACTTTTATGGGACTTGGCTCGGAGCCAGGCTTGAAGCCTTGAATACTGTATCAAAACAAAACACTCGACGTTACACCCGAAGTGAACCCTTTGTTTCTTATTTTAGGCATCTCTTCTCCCATTGCAGCACGCATGATGCTCGGTGCGGCGTTACGCGGATCCCTCCACCTTTCCCGCTGCTAGAGGTTGCAATCCCTCAAGCGTCATGTTATCTCTTTTCCATTGTGACTCTCATCCAACAGAAACGGGATTCCATGGAATGACGGAAACGCCTCTTGCCAATGAGTCCCTACCTACTCTACCTTTGAGCAAATGGCAGAACATGGAGTGAAGATATTGCGTACCAGAAAGGGAAAATTGGAACGATTGCAGTCCAGGACATGGTGTTCGTACCAGAGCCTCAACGCCAACGGCGCAATCACATTCCGGAGTATGTCTCCTACCAAGCAGTTCTTGGTAACACTTGTCCAGGGTCTGATGTCGTAGTAGGTTGCCGAGTTATCTCCTGATGTGACAAAGGCTGTTTGTTCTTTTGGTCAGAGCCGTCAGCGATTTTCCCTGTGCAGAGGATCGAGAGTTAGGACTTCACCGAGATAGATTGAGGATGATAAAAGTTCAGAACTTCCCCCGAGAATGCGTTGTAAATCGCCTTATACTCGCCTCCACAACACGTTCTTGTATCATCAGTCTTTGACAGGCTCGTTGTCAACTCTTCAAGACTCGTCGCCTCATAGGAACGGACCTCAGACCGTTACACATACACTTGTTCTTCTCTTCCGCCACAACCCAATCCGGATCACGTACCCATAAGGCGAGAGACGGACAGTTTTGGAACCAAAGCCATAGAAACGACATCCAACAGACCTGAATGCAGCACCAGCCTCTATGGATCGCCCCACGCGTGAGCACGTCCTTAGCAATGGTCGGGCATTTGAACGATCCAAGAGGTCCGACCATGCTCCTCTGGTCCCGCACACATTCGTCCCCGTGCCGGCCTCTTCGACCAGATGTGCTGGCTCAACACGGGCTGCTGTAACCGCTCCCCAACCGCGTGTGGCTCAGATTATGAGCATAAACGACCTCCTTCTGGAAAGAGCCGGGATGATTCAAATTCCCCAACTGACATACGAATGGGGCCAACATCCCCATGACATGATCGCGGGCATCACTCCTCTTCCAGCACCGCCCGGACAAGCCGAGCTCATGTACGACAACGCATTCGGAATGAACAGAGGTCTGCCAGTTCCAACCCACGTCCACGCCCACACCCAGGGACTCCAATGTCAACGCAGGCCATGCATACATGGCTATGGAGGCCGGGGACAGACTAAACGCACTTATCTGCCTCATCCGCAATCTGAAAAGGACTTTCTGGCGCAATACTACGCCGGGCCCCCCTCAGCAGACACGGGCGCTGACCAAATACCTCATATTCCCGCGGTTATAGAGGTACCTAAAGCGCCAGCAGCCCAGCAGCAACCCCAGATCGTCACCGAGATTAGTAGTACGGGCACGGCGGCGGCGGGATCCACAGGTCTCACGATTACCACCACCACCACCACCACGGGCACGGGCGCGGGCGCCACCACCACGACGAGAACGATAACCGGACCCGATGGAACCGTCCTCGTCCCTCCTCCCGTCCCCGCTCACCCAGGCTGCGAACTCTCCCCACAAATGGCCAAAGTGATGGACGAGTATGGAATCGAGCATGTGTGCGATTACTTGCGAGCCAAGAACTTGCTCAGAGACAAGGTAATTGACAAACGCAGTTTTCGTTTCGTTACAAATCCTTCCAAAGAAAAAAATTCATGGAAAAAGGCTGGACTGACCAGACCCCACAATGCAATTCAGATAGTAAAGAAAGTCCTCAACAACACGCAGGACAAACTTATGGAACTGCTGCTGAAGGAACTTGATCAAATGAGCAGTGAAGAAGAGGAGGAGGAGGATGCCGATCTTGATTTTGTCTCTGACATGGAAGATGGCGGCGAGACGGGTCGCCGCCAGGAGGGTGAAGTGGACTGGACCTTTGCGGGTTAAGATGCAGGTACAGAAGTATCTCATCTGATGAGGAGATTACCGCGGTTTCATGCCGCTGGAAAACAAAAAAAAAGAAAAGGCTGAGCGATTTGCGATGGTGGTCAGGTGGGTGGTGTTGGAGGTGGAAGGCCATGTACTGTTTGTCAACTTTTGACTTTTTTTTTTTTTTTTTTCCTGTTCATTTCTTTGCACATCCTGAGGCTGCACTGGGGTGAAATATCTGGTAGGTAGTTTTTCTTCGCTAAAATATCAGTTTTAATTAAGGAACGTAAGCAAGCTACCAAGGTTTGATTTGGTGAGATTTTGCGATACAAAACATCACATACCTCTAGGGGCACTTTTCATGGATGTGCTCACTCTCTTTTCCTTGCTTGCACCTGAGAAATCGTCTCTGCCATGGGTATCAACTAGCTTTTTTTTTTCTTGTCAGCGGTTGTAAGTAGGGAGTGGAGGTTTCATTTCCCTTCAAGGAATCATTGTCGCCTGGAGTCAACGCTGTCGCTGCCTTTCTTCCTTCCTTCCTTCCCTTCTACTTTGCACCTCAACCCGGCAGCTGCCTCCCTTCCCCCTCCTGGCTGTTCCTGCCTGCCTTGGGTGTGGTACATAAGGTACCCCTTGGCCGTGCCTTTTGCAACTCAGCCCCAAAGAAAAGCGCGGTTGGCGGAGTGGTCTAACGCATCACTCGATTTGTGGGTTGAAATTCCCGGAGAGCCTCTTTCCAAAGACCGACTCTGGGGGCAAACAATTTCAGTAGAACAAATGCTGAGTGAAGACCCGGGTTCCAGTCCCGGACCGCGCATATCTTTTCGTTCTTTTTGAACAATTTTTGGCCCATCCAGCTGTTTGTTGTAAGGACATCATTTCATTACTCGGTCAACACTTCTGTGTTTCGACACTTGCGCGTGTCTAGCTTACCTATAGCTTCAATAGCAGAGCCTGATTTGGGTCCATTCTGTGCAACATATATCGGACAATCAACTATTTTGAAGTGTACCCTTCAGAATACCGAGCTCGACTCGAGAGAGAACGGTCTCGAAATGTCACAAATCGCCGAGCTTAGGTATTAACCGACGACTTTGAGCAATGTCAGTCAATAATCCCTCGTAAAGGGCAAAGAGATGGATGACACTGAGAATTCGTTCTGACGCGACCTACAGGTCAACCCGACGTCCAGATGGAGTCTGATACGTTTGGTTGACGTGAGATTGAAGATACCTATTCGAGCAGACGAACAATGAAAAGGGACGAGAGTGCACAGGCCACCTCCTTCTTAAATGCTTATGCCAGAACCTCGATCTCCAGCCACGAGAGCATCAGGTTTTCGAGTCTGAGCCATGATGAAACGTGGGGAGTGAATCTGGTTGTCATCAAGTCAGAATGGTCCGCACCTTCATAAATACCACTCTGTTCACTGCCTGTTGACAAGGTCGTGTTTTCGGTGATTGTTCGGCGATGGTGAGGAAAAGCGTTGCTGCCAAGGATCATGACTTCCGCTCCACTTTGTTATCAGCTTACACTACTTACTGATAAGAACTCCAAATGTCGATGACGTAGGGCTCCTCCTCCCGAAATCAAACACTCCGCGCGGGGCCGAGGGGACCCTTACAACAGGAACAATCAACAATGACGATGGATTGATATTAGCCTTGTGTGAATCCTGACGGACATGGCTAATGCTCCAGTTCCC
This sequence comes from Neurospora tetrasperma FGSC 2508, assembly GCF_000213175.1. Classification (NCBI taxonomy): domain Eukaryota; kingdom Fungi; phylum Ascomycota; class Sordariomycetes; order Sordariales; family Sordariaceae; genus Neurospora; species Neurospora tetrasperma. Next base: position 451,354 of record NW_009799103.1, on the reverse strand, counting down.
CCCTGGCTCTCTGACGTCGTAAACCCCATGGTCGGCAGTTATAAGTTCTCGGAAGCCCTTCCGAGACCTCCGCCTAACAAACCCCCCTAACATGCCCATTCATTCTTCGCAGCACTCTTGACAACCCACAACACCATAGAACCCATCGATACCCAGATACCGACCACTTGATACAGTAAACAAAACACAAACAAAGCACAGCAACACACACCATGGCCACTGCTCAATTAGCCTACGGCGTCGAAAAGATTGTCGGCAATGGCCCCGAACAGATCAAGCAGGACGTCTCCGCCTACGACCCCTCAAAGGGCACCGGCGATGCCTCGGAACTCATGAAGGCCCTCGTCTGGGAGGGCGCAAAGAAGGTCCAGGTCGTCGAGGTTCCCAAGCCCAAGATCGTCGAGCCCACCGATGTCATCCTCAAGGTCACCGGCTCAACCATTTGCGGCTCCGACCTCCACCTCTTCCACGGCGCCGTCATGCAGATGAACAAGGGCGACATCCTCGGCCACGAGTTCTGCGGTATCGTCGAGCAGGTCGGCCCCGCGGTCCAGAAGGTCAAGCCCGGCAAGCGCTACGTCGTCTCCTTCCAGATTGCCTGTGGCAATTGCTTCTACTGCAAGAACAAGCTCTCGAGCCAGTGCGAGGTCACCAACTCCAACTCGCAGATGAAGGCCATGTACGGCGGCCGCACCGCTGGTATCTTTGGCTACTCGCACCTGACGGGCGGTTTCGCCGGTGGCCAGGCCGAGTACGTCCGCGTGCCGCTGGCCGACGCCAACATGCTCGAGATCCCCGACGACGTTCCCGATGAAAAGGCCCTCTACCTTTCCGACGTGCTCCCGACTTCGTACAACGGCGTGAAGGATACCGCCGTCTATCCCGGCGATGCCCTCGCCATCTTTGGTGGTGGTCCGATTGGCCAGATGGTGGGCATCTTTGCCCTGTGGGAGGGAGCCAGCAAGGTCATCTACGTCGACACGGAGCCGAGACTTTCCTTCATCAAGAGCCGCTGGCCAGCCGAGCACGCAGATAAGCTCCACTTGGTAGACTTCAAGCAGCTCAGCTCTGGCTTCACCAAAAACGAGACGGTTGTCAGCAAGTTGAAGGAGTTGACCGGCAACCGCGGCCCCGATGTCGCTATCGACTGCGCGGCCGGAGAGTATGCCAAGGGCTGGCTGCACTGGCTCGAGATGCAGATTGGCGCCGAGACAGATACCAGCGAGATCATCAACGAGATGGTTGAGGGTGTGAGGAATTACGGCAGAGTGGGTTTGACTGGTGTCTATGTCGGCTACGTGAGTTATCTTCAAATATTTTGAGTGTCATCGGATTAAACTAACCTTCGTTCCATCCAGACCAACCACTTCAACGTCGGCTCTCTTATGCAGCGCGGCATCCGCCTCATTGGAAACGGTCAGGCACCCGTGCACAAATACTGGGAGGACTTGTTGCAGAAGATTCGCGAGGGTACTCTCGATCCCACCATCATGATCTCCCACCGTGTCCGCCTGGATGATATGGACAAGGTCTACCACAAGTTTGATGCCAAGGAGGACGCGATGCAAAAGGTCTTCGTCGAGACCAAGTTCTCTCTGCCACGGGCCCCGGGAACTCCCGAGTTGACGACGTACGAATAAGTGGAAGGGGAGGAGATACCTAATGAAATAGTAGTGGTATACTAGTAGTAGTAGTAATGCTGTGTCACGACGTTAAGAAGAATGAATCAAGCTTTTTTTCTGGATACCAACGCATGTTTTTAGTTGTTTACTAGTCTTTCTTTCTGCCTTTTGTCTCGGACAACATCTTGTGTTAGCGCACGATACAGCACCCGCCTGTCGCCATCGTAACACATCGGTAACAGTCGCCAGCAAAGCCAAGTCTGTGAGAAGCAAGCCACATATTCTTGCATGCAGAAATCGTGTGCACTGATTGACCTTATGTAAAGGGTAAGCCGCATTATCATGAGGTCCTGCATAAGCAGTGGCATGAACCTGTTTTTCGTACCAGCAGCCACCCACGTAAGCCTTGTCCGTCACCCAAGAACAAAACATCGACAAGCAAAGTAAGCCGAGGGCTTGGTGAGTGGACGGGGACAAGGTTGTTTTTGAGGTCGCCTTCCGGGGAAATAGATCGAAATGACGGTCTCAAACTTCAGCCCCCCAAAAACGTTCTAGCTCATGACGATGAAGCATCCACTTTGGAAAGATCGTCAAGGAGATTTGATCGTCGACTTAATCGTCGCTAGTCACCGTCACTGATCTTCATAGTGTACATACCGCCCTATATTTGCTCCACAGATTGTCGGTCGATAAGACGTTTCCCGATCGCCGCCGCTTGTTCTGTTCACCGGTGTGATGTTCCTTATTTCAACCAGCCTTGCGAGATTCCACGTTTATCGATTTTGTTGTTGCGGTCGGAGAGAGAAAGCTGAAAGTCATAACAATACTCCGATTGTCTTAAAGAGTTGAGTGATTGGCAGCTAATCCGACAGACACACAAGAGGAATAAGAAGGTCAGAAAGGACACTCACTTGGACGATCATCCGAGTCTCGACGGGGAATTTCTGGAGGAGGATCAAGCATCGACGCAACGAAAACCACACAGCGACAACACGTGCCACCGCACCGCAAATGCACAACAAAAACAAATTGGGATTGGAATTGCACGCGCTTCCTGGAATAATACGGTTCACAGATCATCTACCTATGCGATGCGATGCACCTGCATCCCTCAGTCATGCCCCCCCTCTCCCCCGTATCATTGCAGACCACTGCCGATGAGCATCTTCCTACCTTTTTTTGTTTCGCTGTGGCGTTCATTGAGAGAGAGAATGGGCACAGATAGAATGGCTTGGATGGTTTTATGCCGATACGCATTGGGACGGACCCCAGGATCCGTGACCGCTGCAAGTGCAATCGCATTCGCAAACCTTGTGCTGTAGATGGAATGGGCCTTGTCCTTCTTTCATCCTTTTTTCTCGTTTCCATCGCGTTGTGCTAGGATCATTGAGTTAGAGTTTTGGGACTAAAAAAAAGAACAACACAGATCGTGCGTGTCCACGGAAACATGGAAAATGAACTACCCTTTTCTACACCCCGTGGCCGCCCTCCCTCCACGGTCACGGTGGATGTGTCCACTCGATCAAGATCGTCGTCCCCGTCGTCGTCGTCTCCTCCCACCGTGACTTTGAACAAGACCCTCGGGGTCCAGCCCAACGAAGAAAAAGAAAAAGAAGAACAAGAAGTGGAGGCCGAAATCGACGATCAAGAACGACGACTGGGGTCCCATATAACTACTCGACGGCGATCACGATTACCGCCCGTTGCTCCCCCACAAGCTACTAAGAAGAAGGCCAAGTGTGATGATGTAAATCGTGACCCATCATACGACCACGACGACAACAGCAACAGCAACAGTGCCAGCGACAACGATAACGACTTCCTCGAAAGTCCCACCCTTCGAGCCCGCCGCCCCCCTCACAGTTCCCGTCACCGTACCACCACCACCACGGCATCGGCGGGAGGAAGTGACGGTCTTTTCCCACCAACGTGTGACCCGTTGTACCATCTGTACGACCTTTCGTCGTCGTCGTATTATCTCCCCGAACACGCAATGTTCTCCCTTATCCACAACCCACGCACCTTCCTCCGCTTCATCTTCGGCATCGTTTTTCTCATGTGTTTTCTCACCAACATGGTTTCCGGCGGGCCACTAGCCGCTCAACACCTCCGCGACGCCTTTCGCGGTCACCGCCCATGGAAAACAGATACTAATGAAAGACGAGACGACGACATCACCCAATCCCAATCCCAATCCTCACCACAACAGGGCAACGTAATCCGCGTCGCCGCCTCTCCCATCCAAATCGACCCTCACGGCGTCTACATCCGCGCTTCCCCTCTCTACTCCTCCTCCTCCTCCTCCGACGGGCGGCATCCCGACACATCCCGCATCATCGCCGGCTTCGCCAGCACCTCGGGGTCTGACCGCGTCCTCCGCGTCTCTTCATCCTCCAACTCGGGCGCCTCCTGGTCTCCTTTAGGTGAAATCACCCGTTTCCCTTCAGACGGGACCCACGACCTCGACAACGCCATGCCTTTAGCCCTTCCCTCCGGCCGCATCCTATTCGCCTTTCGGCACCACTCTTTATCCCCTTCTTCTTCAACAGGCTTCCACTACACTTTCTACCGCCTCGAAATCTGTTCCTCCTCTGACGGGGGCCGCACCTGGTCTTTTCTGTCTCATATCGACCAACGGCCTGCCTCTTCTTCTGGAAAGAAAAACGGCCTGTGGGAACCTTTCTTGCGTTTGGCAGCAGACGGCAACACAATCCAAGCGTACTACTCCTCTGAAAACTCCGCCGGGGACCAAGATAATCTCATGCGATATTCCACGGACGAAGGAAAAACCTGGTCTGACCCGCCTATTTTAGTCTCCAGCTCGCCAACTGCGGACTCAAGGGACGGGATGACGGGCGTTTCTGCTATCTCTTCTTCCTCCCCCAGGGAGTTAATCTGCGTGTTTGAAACGACTTCCCCAGACGGGACTTTTTCGATAGCTAGAGTGCTAAGTCACGATGATGGCCGTACCTGGGGAGAGAGGGAGAACGTGTACATGGCTCAAGGAGGTAAATGGGCGGGAGCGCCGCAGGTGTATCTGGTAGGAGACACGTTGGTGACGAGTTTCTTGACGAACGAAGGGACGGAGTTGCCCAAGATTGATGGGGCGTATACCAAGGTTGTGGTTAGTAAGGATTCAGGCAAAACGTGGACGGAGACGGGCAAGGCGGAGACGGTCGCGGGGACGGGGAGCCATTGGCCGGGTTTGTACAGTTTGAATGGGACGCATTTCCTAGCGCTGTATTCGACGGATGAGATGGGGGCGGTTAGTCATTTGCATAGTGTTTCGTGATCTTTTGACCTAGAGGTTGGATGTATATTGGGGGGGAGGCAGGATAGAAAGTAATTTATGACAATACCTAGGAATATTAATAGGGATCAGGATAGCAATGGGGATAGGAATAATGACCAAGTACCTAGATATCTTGAGGTAGCCTAGTAACCTGCGACAATGTGTTTGAGTAGGTATTCTTGTGGGATCGAAGTCATGAAACAGCGGTGGTTGAGGGTGAGGTCGAAGAAGGTGATAGTAGTAGTACTGTCGATGGAGGTACTGTGGCGTTGATAGATAGAGGTACTTACTCTTGCAAATCGTGTTAGTTCTCAAGGACGGTATCGATTCCCGGTGGCAGAGGTTGAGTTGTTCAGCGACCGCGTCTCAGAATATTTTTCCGATACATGAAGCCCCCGTCAAGTGACTCTTGCTCATCGTCCACGCAGCGGGAAAACTGAAAATGTACATCCGCTTGTTTTCGACTTGATGCTCAGGGATGATGGGATATAAATGCGATATATACTGATTGGTGAACCTACCCAAGTGAGGATTCGCATGAGCGAAAAGTTCCGGTGTCAAACGAGGGATCTTCCAGCTTCCATCTTATATGATTCCATGATGACTGGCTTTGTTTGTTCATCGAGATCGTGATTGGCGAAATTGCCATCACTGGAGTGGAGAGTAGTCAACATTGGTCGGGAGTTTTCTTCGTATATAATACAGCCACCGCGCCTGTCGAGGGCGACAAGAAGGAAGGAAACACGAAGGATGTTCTTTCCGGTGGAGATTTTCCTTCAGTATCGCGGCGTGTGCTGCACTCTTCGTTCCAGAAAGAACAAGTAGAGTACTGAGACAACTGAACGGAAGGAGGAAGGCACGAACTTTAGCCGCGCACGGTGGTGAAAATCGGCCCAAGTTCCACTGCAGTTGCTTCACGCCTAAAAATGAATGGCCTGTACTTAGGTAGTTTCGAATGCGAATTGTCTGATGCCTTGGCAGCGGCAGTTCTGAAGGACGCCTAACTAACTTCTCCTGGTTCGACCGGGCACCTTCTTTGATGCCTTCAGTTGGGAGTGATACCTAGGTATTCGCTTCAAGCTGACCCTTCGACATAACTAATTCAAACATGCTTTCTTCAATCAGACATCCTTAATTGATAAGTACTAGACCTAATTAAGGACCTCAGGGCAACTGTTCTGACACAAGGTCCTTTTCTAGTGTTCACTCGGAGACACTGGACTCCTCGCTACCGCTCCAAGTGGCTGCCGTGGTGTTGACGACTGTTTGTCTAGGACTTGTGTGTAAAATCGTAAAGATGATTGGTTTCAGAATGCATGCTGTAAAGATACTGGACACGACAGGCATTGGATCCAAATACGATGATGAGGCGAGTGGGAGATCTGGACATCTCCATTGTCGGTCGGTATTGACTGCCGCTTCTTTCCATCCTTGGTAGTTTAAGGATTTGACCAGGATATCAAAAAGGAAGCCGTGTTAGATAGTAAAGTAGAATGAATGTATTTGAAATCGAATGAAACGAAATCACGAGGTGGTAAACAGCTGGATAGTGGACATCCCGTGATATAGAGGTAAACAAATAGATATTGTACAGTCCGGGTTGTAAAAACGTCGCGGCCCGGGTATTCTTAAACTATGTACAATAAACCCGGCTATAACCCTGCGATGCCGACCCGCTATGACCTCCGGGCCGCTAACCGCTAACCGCTGCCTGTTTACAGCCCCACATTCTCCAAACGACGGATATTTCCACGGAGACTGGAAACAGAGAACATGACAGCCAACGGTTGATTGATGCCGGTGACGGTCCATTCCCCACATGGTGTGTCTGACCAACAATTGACCAAGCAGTGCAAAGCATGCAGATAGCGGTTTTTGGTTTCATGGTTTTTGTTTTTTTTGTTTTTCCCTTGATTATTAACAGGTTTATAATGGCGGGTCTAAACTCTGGACCAACATCATATCACTTTTTCTTTTACTTTTTTTCACTTGTTCTGATGGTCGATGATAGGAGTACGTACAGTGATTCGTAATATTCGGAGGTATGTACTTACCTATGTATGGACGTGAGAAGAGTGAGCTGATGAATCTCGGTACCTACCTTACCTGTGTACACGCCAGACCAGACCTGGTGCGTAGAGGCATGTACTGTGTAGACTAGAAGATGATTGGGATATGGATAGGAGCAGAAGTGAGTGATGAAATAGAGAAATCAACGTTCGCTAAAGAAGAACAGTATCGCATGAACATTGTCTTGTCTAGAAAAAGAAGAAGAAAAAGACAGTTGGTGCTTCCAAACTCCACCATCACCACCTCCCCATCCCACCCCCATTCCGAATTCCCGATCGACGCAAGCAAGGTGCCGTTCGGTGCAGATCCCATCCGCTCTCCGTGCCCCTGCCGCCCCGCACGCATGCCTTTCTTTCTGTGCGCACATACCGTAACTGTCACCCTAGCATCCTTACCTACACAATGAAATGCGCCCAACGGTCACTGCATCGACTAGTACTACACTACACCGTCTTCGTAATGCTTACTCAGGTCGAGGAACGAGCCCCTACAGAAACTTACCTAATGTTTACAATCGACAGATGCCCAAATTGCCAAGGCGTTAGAAACCTACCTACCTACTCAATTTGATCGCTAGAACACTGGCTTAGTCAAGATACACGTAGAATTAGTTTGCATAGTAGGTAGCACTCCGCTTGGAATGCAATGGAAAATGGAACTAACTACTGTACTGTATGGCCAAGCAGAGGAGGGAGCATGGAGTCAGGCCCGCAATCGCGGTCCATCGAGATCTGCTCAAGCTCGCGGTGTAGACAGGGAAGGTGCCACCTTTTTTTAGTCAGGGACGAGTCAAGTTCAAGACGAACGGACGGGCAACTACATAAAATATCTTGATGGGATCTCCCCCCCTTAGCAGCCCCCAGATTTCCTCTTCTCTCTGACTCCCGGCTTTTTGCGAATAACCCAAGACCACAAAGTGTCAGACAGACGAGGCTTTTCACCAACCATGACGCAAACAGAAAAACACAACAACAACAACCTCCTCCAGACCGACCTCCTCATCGTTGGTGCTGGCCCAGCCGGTGCTTCGCTGGCTTGCTTCCTTGCTGCTCATGGTAGGCCTTCCGTCGCATGACACGAGGACCTCGACACTGATGACTGACGCCCCCCACTCTCCAGGACGGACTGGCATCTTGATCGCGGCCGCTCCCGGCACTGCGGACACACCACGGGCTCATATCACCAACATGGCTGCTCTTGGTACGTACTAGTAGTAGTAGTAGTATTGCTTTCTCCTCCTCCTCATGTAATGCTACCCGGTACGATGCATAGGTGAAGATGGTTAACAGTTGGTTGTTGATTGTTTCTTTCTCGACAACAGAATGCCTGCGAGACATTGAACTGGAACAAGAATGCAGACTCGCCGGGACGGACAGCAAGCACATGGAGCACACGCGCTGGTGTCGTAGCATGGCGGGCGAAGAGTTTGCGCGGGTTTACTCGTGGGGTCACGATCCGAAGCACAAGGTGGGTTTGGGTCACTTACCTGCGTACTATGTCTGACGCCGCCCAAACGCTGACCAATTCGCGCACACATACACAGGGCGCCTACGAAACCGCTAGCCCGTGCGACCACATCGACCTGCCGCAAACCCTCCTCGAGCCCATCCTCGTCAAGCGCGCCACCCACGCCGGCTGGACCGTTCGCTTCAACACGCGCTACGTGCGCCTGTCACGCCCCTCTCCCGACGTCATCCTCTCCGAGGTCCTCGACGAGCTCACCGGACAGACCTACTTTATTCAGTCGCGCTACCTCTTTGGGTGCGACGGCGCCCGCAGCCAGGTCGTTCGCGAGTTGCAGCTGCCCCTCATCAAGAAGCCTGGTCAGGGGTTGGCACTCAACGTCTTTGTGCGCGCCGATCTGTCGCATCTGATGGAGAACCGGTCGGGCAACCTCCATTGGGTGTTCAACCCGGAGGAGGAGGATTACCCGGTCTGGGGCAAGGAGTGCATTGTCCGCATGGTCCGAGCGTGGGACGAGTGGATGTTCATCTTCTTGCCGCAACCGGGCGCCGATCTAAAGGCGGACGATATGAGCGCTACCAACGACGAGTACGTGGCGCGCGTGAAACAGGTAATTGGGGATGAGAATATTGAGGTGACGCTGCTGCATGCGAGCAAGTGGTGGATCAACGAGGTGGTCGCGGAGCGGTATTCGGATGGCGGGAATGTGTTTTGCTTTGGCGATGCCACCCATCGGCATCCGCCGTTTAACGGCTTGGGAAGCAACACGTGCATCCAGGACGCCTTTAACCTGGCGTGGAAGGTGGATTATGTCATGTCTGGCAGGGCGGGCAAGCAGCTGCTGGACAGTTTCGACAAGGAGAGGCAGCCCGTGGGCATGGATATCGTGACCAGGGCGAATCAAGGGCTGCGCGACCACTACGGATGGCAGAAGACGCTAGGCTTGCTGGAGAACGACATGGAGAAGACGAGGAAAATCTTGGCCGAGTTTGAGGACCCTGGCGAGAAGGGCCGCCTGAGAAGGAAGGCGTTCCGCGATGGCATCGAGAACACCACGACCGAGTTCCACGGCTTGGGCATCGAGATGAACCAGAAATACGTGTCGAACGCGGTCTATCTGGCGGATCAGGGAGAGGCGCCGCCTGCGCCCAAGGATACAGTCAAGACGCTCCAGGTTACCACGTATCCCGGACGCAGACTGCCGCACGCCTGGTTGAACACACGGGTGCCTGGGAAGAAGATCTCGACGATTGACTTGGCGGGACATCGGCGGTTCTGTCTGCTTACCGGACCAGGCGGACAGGCGTGGAAGGAGGCGGTCAAGGCGGTCGGGGAGAAGTTGGGTGTTGAGGTGGTCGCATACTCGATTGGTTGGAAGCAGGATTATGAAGATGTCTACTTTGACTGGGCCGAGAGGAGAGAGGTCGAGGACGATGGGTGTGTGTTGGTGAGGCCGGATCGGTTTGTGGCGTGGAGGAGCAGGTCGGTGATTGAAAAGCCGGAGGTGAAGCTAGAAGAGGTTTTGAGGAATGTTTTGTCGCTATAAGCCCTGGATATACTGTTACGAAGCTGTTATCGTCGTCATTGTCGCCGCATTGTCGTTGCATCTCGGATTTCTGTGGCCGTCGTCGTCGTCGTCGTCGTGCGGATCATGTCTTGTCTCGCCATATTTCCGTAGTATGTCCACAACTGCGGCACAGAGTTTCATTACACGTGTCGGTGCTGTCTGTCGTTGGTGACAGACAATTGAACTTAAAGTGAAACACAGTGCTGATAGCCGTTGCGGATGTCACCGTCGCATTTCGCCAATCCTTGCGACAGAAGACCATCGGCATCGTGGTGGTGGTTGCGTCGTCGCATCAATGTCGCATCGGTCCAGCCATTTCCGCACATCTCGACATGTATTCCCTGGGCAGTCGTCAGGATGATGAATCACCACCACAGGTCGGGCATCCAACGTTTCGTTGACGCAAGAGCCTGATCCCATGATGCTAATGGGAAACCAATTGTAAATGGGGGGGAGATTGTTGTGTCGAGACTGGCCCATTTACACTAGCGGAGAAGCGTCATTGGTGAGGTTTTGGGTGACTGACATGTGGTGGTGATCCTCCCCCCTGCAAAGTGACGTAGACACTGGTTGGACACCATCGGGGGTGAACTCTTTACACTAACAGACTATGGTAAGCACATGATATAAAACTGTTAGTAATCACATGGTGGTCAACATCTCGGCATTTTTCTCTTGGCGCCGACCGACGTCAGAAACAAGACACAAGCACGCGTTTACATGGGAAGTCTCGGGAAGGGATTCACATTCACAGGGATTCGTTGGGTTAAGGGTCTTTTTCGTTTCTTCTTCTTCACCACGTTTTTTTTTGCTGGGACGACGAAGGGCATCAACGCGATATGTGGATGGCTCAACGACGGAGCAAATGCCCATCTCCGTCGCTGGTTGCACGGCAGACAAGACAAGAGTGATATCGGGAAACAAACGGACGGGACTTGGCAACGAAGAATGACAAACCATGGCATGGCACCTTCAAGTTGTGTACACTACAAGGCAGGAATGATGGATTGGATGAATGAATGACTTGTGGTCAATTGCGGTGTACAAACCTGTCCAGTCCTTGATCATCCGTCACATTCTACCACATTTCCATGGATGAGACAAGAGCCCTCGCTTGTGACTGGTTGGGAAGAACCTATCGATGACGGTGGGAGAGGACAAGACAGGAAAGAGTCAGACAAGCATGCCGGAGACGACGGGAGGTAGATAACTCTAGACAGTGACGAAGTGAATGGGCTGCCCTGAGTGAGGTGATTGCTCATTCCCGTCCAGTCCTTCCGTCACTTCCACCAGACATTCCATTCATCACACTGCAGATTTAAGACCAGCCTTCTTCCCTCCCACTCCCGCTCGTCATCACCTCTACTCCCTCAGTTCAGTTTGCTACGACACAACAACGCAGGACAACTAGCCACTACCATCAATAACAGCCCACCGCACCCGCAGCATCAACAAAGAACATACACTCGATCACCATTACCATAATCGTAATCTAAAGACATCGAAATCAGTCACCATGGCCTTCGGACGCGGTCCCCGCACCCCTCACACCACCACCGGCACGACGACGACCACGACCCACGCTGCTGCAGACCGTCCCAGCATCTTCAACCCGATCCTCTCGCTCTTCAACATCTTTGTCTGGATCTCCTCCGTCATCGTCCTGGGCATCGCAGCCTACGAGATCCACCAGTTCAAGAAGTACTACGACGCGTACCCGGGCGCCCGCATAGTGTACATTTTGGTGATCGCCGTCCTGACGGTCGCCTTCTTCTTGCTCTCGTTCCTGCTCCACCCCCGCCCCGGTTACACGTTGCTGTTCAACCTCATTTTTAGCTATCTGTGGCTGGTGTCGGTGGTGTTTGCTGCGCAGAGCTGGTCGAGTCGCCATGTGGCGAGGAAGTGGCATGCCATGGAGGCTTTTACGTTTCTTGCTTTGTAAGTTTTTTTTTTACTACCCCGGTGATAGCTAGGTTTGAAGGGGGGGGGGGGGGGAAATCGAACTGGATGGATGGATGCTAATACCAAAATTGATAGCTTCGGCCTGTTTTTCAACGTCCTCTACGCTTGGTGGCAGCAGCACCGCGCTACTGTCCCCTCCCGCACTACTACTGCTGCTGTCGTCTAAGCTTCGCTTTTTTCGCTTTCTTGTGAAGTGGCAAACAAGGCCCTGCTGCTCATGGAAACTGCCGGACAAACGATACAAGCAAACGAAAAGGAGGCCATCAATGCAGCTACCCGTATGACATGATGACTCCAACTTGTGTCTATGACAGGTACCTGGTGGAAGTGAGAGATGGACTGAACTGGACTGGATATACCTCTACCTCTCTATTGTAAGACCTTGATGGTCTTTTTCTTACCTCTACCTACTTACGACTTGATGATGGATGATATCGGACTGAACGGACTGGACTGACTGGAAATGATGATGGCGAGAAATGAATCATGGCTTTCCCCCCTTAATACCCCCAATACCCCAATCAATACCCCTAATACCCAATGTTACTTTAAGGTACACCTAACAAGGCAATGGTGGATGCAAAGCAAGCAAGCAAGCAAAGATAGAGTAACGGACGACTGTTAATACCTACCTACGGATGGAATACCCTTCAAAAATCTCTCCATCTCTTTCCATACTACGTACCTACATGTTCATGAACTCGCTGTATGTTGACAAAATTTGACCGCGGATGAAGATGTGTGTAATTGATGCCCTCCTATGCCGTCCTGGACTGGACTGAGTTTGAGTGACCGTGACCACCGTGAATCAGCAAAGACAGATGTTGTAGCTTTCACACCGACACTCACACACCAAGAGCCGAATACAACGAGCAGGTTACTAGGTACCTAGGTACATAGGCTCGTCCCTGAGAAAATTGATGGCACCCAAGTCCACCACTCAGACGACTAAACTCAGCCAAAACACCACACAGAGTAACGATTGTTATTGCATTTAATACCCAATAAAGGTGCCTCCACAATCTGTGTAGTCCTATAGGATCCAGGGTGCTTACTAATGAGTCTATTTGTTGATTGTTTTCTGCGTTAAGGGTCGCCCATCTTGGAGTGCAAACTTGGACCCAGGTGCTATTACATCAATTTTGTCAGGGACGAGATAGGTAACTTGAACTTGAGCTTAATAAGAGAGAGAGAGGTGAGGAAGTTAACGTGAATCGATGCGATGGGTTAGACAGGTAGGTACCTAGGTACCCACCGTTTACTTTCGGCTTCCCAGTCCATTGTTGATAGCTTCATCATCATCATTATCATGATCAGCAGCACCTCACCTGCCTAACTCAAAAAATCATCTCGTCTTATCTCCTCCACACTCCTTATTTAATACTGTGAACTACACGAACCTGCATGGACTGTTAGTAACTTAATTATAGTTCAACCGGAAGAAATGATGATGATGATGATTTACTTCCTAATGAACCTAATAGGGGTATCTTCCACACTCCCTATTTAATACTGTGAACCATACGAACCTATATAGACTCTTAGTAACTTGATCATGGTTCAACCGGAAGAAATGATGATGATGACGATGACTTACTTCCTAAAGAAAATGAGGGGTATAGATCTATCGAGAAGTCGTACCTGTGACGAGGTCCTCAATTAGCACATACAAAGAGCAATAAATGTACCCGAACTGAACGACCAGAGCCTGCATACCTAGGTAAACATTAACCAGCACGTGCATAGAACAAACATCGATAGGTTAGAAAATCACATCCTTTCCTCTCTGACTCAAAATCCTTCCGAATTTCCTTCACCAAGTCTAGAGTACTATAGTCAGTCGTCATTCGCTTCATTCATGTCCTCACTGCTCCCCACATCACCTCAATAAGTACTTATGATCCTGTCCTTTCCTTTTCACTCTTTCTTGAACCTTCTTCATTCATTTGGGGAAAAAAAAAATCTCTCATCTCTCCTCTCAAATCATGGTATCATACACTAGGTAACACAACTGAACAAGCTCTAACCCCGCCTTCCTTCCCCCTTCCCGCCAAGCCTTCCCCCCATCCTCTGAACACTTCCATGTTGTTAGGCGAACCCCAAACTTCAGGTATTCATATGGTGGAATGCTTTAGATCAACAACTCCCCATTCCCATTCCCATGCTCATGCTCGTCATGCCCTATGCAAGTTGCAACCCAACCCAACCCAACCCAGCCCAGCCAACGACTCCCCTAAGCGGTCAAATGTAGCCCCCTGAGCCCTGACTAAAACCGTGATATGCATACCTTGACCTTGTCCCGGAATACTGTGCCCAATGGCCCCTGACCGTTCAACTCCGTGGATCCAATCAGGCATCTTCGTTGCTTGTGCTTGTGGTCCATGCCCTTCTTTTGTATTTGTTGCTATTGCTTGTTGCCTTGGTTGCCTATCCCATCTCCTTCACTTCTTTCCCTCCAAGAACATCTTCTTGAAGTCGGCGTTGCTTTTCTGAGCAACTGGTGGGCCTGTTGACGATTGACCGGTACCGTTGACTTGCTGCTCCGGGCCCGAGCCATCCTTCGCCGACGCTGTAGCAGCGTTCTGCTCCTTCTGCACCTTGCTGACAGGAACGACGAACCCGAGGCCTTTCTTGGCCCCCGCTTTGCCCAACACAGGCGGTCTCCTGATGGGTGGCGGCGGCGGCATCAGCTGCGCGGCGGTCTTTCCCTTCTTGCTGGCCTTGGAGTCATCCTGCTTTTTTGGCGGTTGCTGATGGGGCAGATCGATCCTGTCTATCCTCTTCTCGGCCTTTTCTTTGAACAGCTGACCGACGGACCCGACGCGCAGCTTCTTACCGCCCTCGATCTCAGTACTATTGATCACAAGAGAGGCCTTGCCGGCCGTCGCCGCATCAGCGAACTCAACGACAGCGCCGCCGTGCTGCGGGTGGAGCACGAGCTTGTTGATGGCGCCAATGGGGGCGACGATGGAGCGAACGCGCGCGTCGTTCATCGTGTCGGGAATGCCAAGAATGGCGATCGTACGGGCGGCAATCTCAGGCCCAGACACGTGACTAGGTCCCGACCCGGAGGCGCTAGACTCGGGCGAACCTTCGGCTTCACCGTCAGCTCGACTCGTCGCGGTGGTTTTGCGCGTGGGCGGCTTTGACACCTCCACCTTGAGGGGATGGTTGCCAAAGATCACCTTATCTAGTATCTCAATCGCCTTGGCTGCCTGTTCCTTGGTTTCCATCACCACAAACGCTGTGCCGGTGCTGACACCTGCCATGTTGCGCGTCAGACGGACGCTGACAACGTTGCCGGCCTTTTGGAAGAGACCCTCGACGTCCTCTTCGCTTGCTGCACGAGGGAGGTTGTTCACATGGAGCTCGCGTTCTTCGGCCTGAGCTCCTTGGCGCACTTGCCTATGGCCTGGGTCGGAGAGCTTGGCTTGCAGCTTGTACTTTCCTCCCTCCAAAGGCTTGCCATCGAGTTGAGTGGCCGCGGCTGCAGCGGATCGGTCGCGGAAGGATACGTAGCAAAACCGACGCTTGGTGTTGTACTTGAGGCTGGGAAAACGGATACTATGAATGTCACCACAATGTTTGAAAAGATCACGGATAGACTGCTCATCTGCCTCAGGCGGGTAATTGGTCACGAAGAGGGTGCAATCGGTTGCCGGGCTGACTTGGATAACTGATTCGCCGAGGCGTTTCCCATCGCGAAGCAAAGCTGTCCGAGCATCTTCTGGCGACTTGAACTCGATCAGCGCCACTGCCGGGGCACCTTCACTCTTTTGGAGGTCGATGTTGTTGATGTGGCCGTACTCGCGGAAGAACTGTCGTAACTTGGTTTGGGTAATGCCTTCGGGGAGATTGTGAACAAAGACCGATGTGTTTTCCCTGTCACGCTTGAGCTCAGCCGCACTCATAGTTGTTTCGCTCTTCGCCCGCTTGGCACAGTCATCAACCTCATCCTCAAAACCATCTTCGCGCTTCCTCTTGGAGCTGGGTGATGTGCCAGCTTGCGGGGATTCTGTCATGGGGTAATCCTGGTATTGTTGCTGTGGGTATTTCTCTTGCTGTTGATGTAGCTGCGGTTGGTGCTGGGCCTGGGCCTGGGCCGCCTGTGCCGCGTACGCGGCCTGGGCTTGAGCTTGTGCCGCCGCTTGTGCTTGGGCAGCCTCCCTCTCGCGACGCCTAGAAACGCCCTTTCTTGTCTTATAGATGGTGTCCTGGGCTTCACGGAGGGTTTCGGCCAGCTCGTAATCGTTGCAATGCTGAAGATAAACATCCATAATCCTCTCAGGCCAGTCAAGCGTGCGCACCTTGAGAGCCTTGATGAAAACACGCGTGGCAAATGAGGGGACCCGCAAGCCTTGGGCCAAGGTAGCAGGTGTAGGGCTCCGGTTCTTGCTCTTGGTAGAGGCGAAGACGAGCATTTCCCATAGGAACCAAGCCAGCCAGAAATCGTAGCTATTGGCGTGTAGCGGAATGACAGACAGCTGTTCCCATACATTGCGTGCTTCATCAATGTCATCCTTCTTTTCGGTTAGAAACTGGATCAAGATCTTTTCTAACCTGAAGTTGGGGTCACCCTGGTAAGCATCACCGTACCGTCGCTTGCCCCAGTGTCGAACGTCTTCCAGGGCGGACGGGAGGCCGACTTCGGCAAGGTCAACGGCTTCTTCAGTCGCGTTGGGGTTCATGGCGGTGCGCTTGAGGTAGCCACACCAAGCCGAGTACATTTCCAGAACTCCACCCATGCCATCACGATCGAGTTGAGCACAGCTCGTCGCTGCGTGCTTGATGCGCTCAATGTCAGTGAAGCCTAGGCCAGCTTCCTCGGCAGCCAGAATGTAGCGAGCCCAGACAGTGCCGGACCAGGGAACATGGTGCACAGCGCGCTGAAGGACGTCCAGCATATTAGGCAGGGTGGCCGAGGGGATCTTTACGCGGCCCATCTTGATGTCCGAGTGCCATGTTGAGACGAAAACGAGAAAGTTAAGCCAGGTCGCTTCATCCGAAGACATGATGCCGGTAAGAGCACGCGAAAACAGACCCAGGCAAATGCGGATGTTGAGCAAGGTATGATGGTCCTTTTTGGATTTGGCCTGCCTAATCTCCCAATCGATGTATTCGGTCATGGTGGCCTTCATGCCCGCGATATCGCCCACCTTCTGGGCCTGGTTGAGCTTCATCTCCCAAGGGTCGCGCATCTCGTACAGGCGCTTGGCGTCTCGGGCGTTAGCGGTAACGTGCAGCATCTCGGACTCGTAGTTGACGCGGTTGTACTCGGAGAGGAAGCTAGAAAACATCTGTGACGTGTTATCCCAAGCGGCATGGGGCACCGCCAGTCTGTTCTTGAAGAGATGGGTGATGCGGCGGACGCCGGCCTCGGTAGCTGTGCGGGCGAGCAGCTCCATCTCGAGGGAAACCCAGCGATTCCAGAGCTGGTGGCTGTCGGAGAGACGGTACTGGACGGCCTCGTAGCCCTCCTGCCAGAGGTTGAGGGCACGGTCTAGGGTGAAGGTTTCGCAGCCGGCGCGCTGCTCCTCCATGGGCCAGCCAGCGTCGCTACCCGGCTGGCAGTCGGAATAGAGCGACCAGAAGTATTCGCAGTAGGCCATCCATACTTTGAGGCTGCCGGGCTCGGCCTGGACGGCGCGACCAAAGGTCTCGATGACTTTGACGCGGCCTTCGAAGTCGGTGGCGCCACGCAGCTGGTGGTCGACAAAGTCGACCCAGTTATCCTCCCCCACCGGACTCGCCATTGTTCTAAGCCTTGGATCGGGGATCTCGTGTCATCGGTCGACGGGGTGTATTGTGCGGGGGTGTGCGTGTGCGATTTGGGAGCGGTAGTCAGCAGCGGGATACGGACAGCAGATGGCGGGGTGTTGCCGTTATCGCGAGGCTACCGGTGCGATATGCGCTGTGTGGTCGGTCGGTTGGCCGGAGAAGAAAGCGTAAAAATTCTCGCGAGGATCAGGTGCGCAGGCGTGGGTGCGGCGGGCGTGGTAGATGAGGAACGACGGACTGGGGGGGCCGACGTGTCAATGCCGATCAGCGGATCTGTTTCCCAGGCAGTAGTGTAAGGTATGTAGTCTAGTGTATCCTGACCCAGTGAGCCAGGGAGCCAAATTGAGAGAGGGAGGAGAGGAAGTTTCGGGAAGAAGACAAGCGAGGAAGAGAAAGAAGGCTGCTAGCAGGCTGGGATGGTGTAGACAAACAGTGATGCGGGTGGTGAAAGTGTGAAGGTGTGGACCGTGAACTTGTGGTGGTGGTGGTGGTGGTGAGGTGGTTGGCGGCCGGATGACTGAGTGAGGATCTGATCAGAGATTCGGAAAACGAAACCGAGGACGGACGGGAGTGCAAGTGGAAGGACCTATGGAAGATCCAGTGCGGTCTCCTGTTCAGGGCACTGACACTGACACTGAGAGCGAAGCTCGGGAGGGATTCTGTTCTGGGCCCCGCCGTAGACTTTCCACTTGTGACGGGGAATTTTTGGGTCGGGTCGGGCTACGTTACGGTTTTTAGTGGGCACAGTGAGGAGGTGTAGTGGGCCGGACGGCACGGGCGGTACCTGGCGTCCATCGCCTTATCGCTGCGGTGCAGGGCAGGCAGGTGGTCCCGCCCGCCGCGTTGTCCACTCTCCTGGGAGAACGCGGGAAGGAGCTGGAGCGGGATGGAGGTCCCAGGTCGAGATACTTCCACCCGGACGGGCTATTCAATTCGAGGCATTGATTGCATTGCAGTGTTCAGACACCGACGGAAACGTGACATTTGGTGATCATGGAACTTGAGCGAGTCATTCACTTCACTTCAAACTGTCCCTTCTCGCCTCATGTCAGTTCCTCAGTCCTTCTTCAGTACCTCTAGGTAATTCTGTTTCTGTTTCTCAGTCGCACCTGTTCTCTTGGCTTTTGCTCCCAGGCCGCACCCCTTCTATTCCACTTCTGTGTGGGCGGCCGGTCCGATCGGATGTCCCCTGCACCTTCTTTGGCAGCAACAACAACAACCTCGCCAGCCCCGGCCAAATAGTCCCCTGACTGACAACCGACCGTAGCGCGGCGGGATAAGATGGAGACGGAGGGAGGAGTGAGTCCCACGGTGGAGCCCCGAACACCTTCGCTGCACCATGCCCGCTGCTCGCTTGCGCAAAGCTCCCGTCACAGTGAGACTTTGGCGACACAGTTCACTGGGCGACGACTGGACACTGGATGGTACAATATCTCTATTGAAGGCTAGAACATTGTTGATCGTCTTCGACCACCGTCTCAGGACATCCAGATCGTCTCCCATAGCCAATCGCCGTGTGTGTGTGTCGGACGCCAAGGTCCTTTTTGCTCCTCATGCTTTGGCAGCTGCCTGGAAGACGGAGGGACTGAAAGTGACGGGTCTGTTAGTGGACCCTTGATTGACTGTGATCTTTTTCACGGCTCGGCGATCTCTGTTACTGTGTGTGAACCCTACAGTTACATGTTGAGGTTAAAGGCGCCCCGGCATTTCTCTCTTTTTGCTTCCCACCTCACTGCCCTGATTGCCGTTCAACTCTCGTAACTGGAATCGCTCTCCTTTCTGTCATGCTTTTTTGGTCCTTCGTGTTTGGCGGCAGAAACGTAACGACATGCTCTAAAAAAGACTTGGCACAAACTCTCAGCGGCCCGTCAAGTGGGCAAACTTCATGATTGCCAAGAGGGGGACAAACCCAAGACGCTGCGTTTTGCCGGACATGCACATGGCCAGGATGGCGAAATAAGCTCTGTGGGATCTCGCTGGGATGTCATATCTCATCTCCATTCCATTTTGACAAAGCCCACCAATATGCGACCTTCCTCCTGCGGCCGTGTCGCCGGCTCCGGCTCCGTTGAGAGATTTAGCGTCCGACTCGTATGGGAATGGCATGGGAATGGGACCAGTGGAACACACGAATCCAGTTCCGACCAAGCAACACCACCCTTTAGCTTGTGATGGCCTCATCCAAGACGGAGCTAAGCACATATTGGCGGACAAGACAAGAGGTGGTGCCCCGAAACGCATTGGTGCTGACTGCTGACTACTGCTGACTTTGCCCTTTGACTTTCCTTGATGCTTGGAGCTTTGTCCGACAGAGCCGGCCAGATCGACAGAGGTCTAGAACTGATCAGAGCAATTGATGGTCTGCCAAATTTCCTGATTGCTTTGCGAGTCCGATCGTGAGTGACACTGCATAAATTCCAGGAGGTGCGCCTCGTGTGCCTCTTTTTCACGCCTACGTTTCTGTGTTGCAATCGTGAAAACCTACATGGTGGAATGAAAGAGATTCAACCAAAATCGACAGAATTTCATGAGATAATTCACATTTCAAGCAAGTTGCCGACCAAAAATGGAATCCCCGAAATCCGCTGCCGACATGGAATCCAAGATTTCGACCCTGGCGTAACGGGGAAAAAAGGGGTCAGGGTCGGGTCGGGTGTGCACGACGGCACACCTCACCAGCGAAAAAAGTCGTCATGACGACACTGTCGGTCCCCGCTCTGAGAACAACCCACTTCGGGTCATCCGCGGGTCCAGGTGAGGAAGTGCTGATTTCAGTATGATTCAGTCTTTTTTATGCACGGGCATTTATCTATTACACTATTACATATGTACCTCCCTCACCATCTTTCAATAAAGGGTCTACGATTCAGGGTCCTACCGCAAACTATTGGCACATCTCCCGTGCGGCTGCAGTGCAAAAGATCCTTTGGAAAAAGCCAGCCAGCGGAGGGAGCTGCCAGTTCGTAAGAGTAGTGTAGTCTCCAAAAAGTAAATCGGCCGGCCGAGCACCTTGGCGCCCACAAAAAACCCCCTTTTGCCGATCTCGCTGATCAACCCTGAGCCAAGCCAATGAAGTGCCTGTTCGCTGACTGGTCCCTGGCTTTCCGTTCTCAGCTCCCAGCTCTGCCCTCTTGGCACCGTTGGCTCCCGCCGAGACCCCTTTCCTGCCGTTTTTGCGTCGTCTCATTGTTTTTCGTTGCTGGCGTCCTTTTTAGTTTCCTTTGTCTTGCGGCATGTTTTCTCCTCTTTTCTCCCCGCCTTGTGTGCATAATGTTGTTGGTGGGTGTGGTGGTGTCAGGATCCCATCATCATTACCGTTCACCGTCGCTATGTAAGTTGTTCCTGGGTCGGGCGGGATGTGGTTCCTTTAAAAGAACATGGCTGGGGAGGAGGAGAAGGAGGAGGACGAGGGAGAGAGAAAAACAGAATGATCTGGCCAAGACCGCCGGGACGCCGAAGCCAGCCCAGCAATCCCGTCGTAGCTGTGCGGAACAATTGCGGGTGCAGTCCGTTTTGTACTGTGGACCTTTGAGCCTGTGACGTCATGGTCAAGCCGACCGAGTGCCGTCACATCCGAGCACTTGCCGCTCCACGCTTCGGCCATCTGAAAAGCGATTGGTGGTCCCGGCCTGCAAAGTGGGCTGCTAAGGGAAAAGAAAAAGTCCTGCCAAGGTTGGCGTCATTGCCGCCGGGATTAGGTCCGCAGCATCAGAGTCGAGTGGAACCGCACGCACTAAATCGTAGTAGCGGCGCATTCGACCCGTTATCGATCCGTTATCGAGCCCGCCCCCGACCGCTCGACGGTCCGAGACCGTCGATTGGCCGATTTTGGTCCACTGGCAAAATCTCAGCGACGGACTTTGAGACTTTTCATTCCCAGATGATTTGGATGGATGCAACGTTCTCGAAAACAGTCACTCTCTCCATTTCACACCTCTCGCCAGAAAGCTTCTTGTTCTTATACACACACAGAGAGAAAGTGTGTGTGACAGAAAAACTCAGTTAAAGTCAATCGAGCAATGAGTCTGTTGGACGTCACAAAGCAGCTACGGGACAGGGACCCTTGAGGACCCTTGGTTTTGTGACATGCATGGAATGTTTTGTTCTAGAACGCGCACAGTACATACAACAGTCAAACGAACAACCAACAGCCCTCACTTCAAGTTATTTGTTAAGGGATCTTGGAGCTCTTCAGTTTTCCTACAGTAGTTGCCTCCTCCCAATCTGACAATATCACAGACAGGACTGCCTCGCTGCTTTCAAAAGTAGCTACTAAGTATTGAAAGAGATCGAATATGATCTGATCCGTGGCGTTTTGAGATTACTCAGATGCTTTTTGTTTAGTGCATGCATAGTACTGTTACTCAGCGTTGCACTCGCGCCTGAATCCGCTGCTCCCGGCATCAACACTATCGATTCTACAACGACACAAGTTCCAACACTCACTTTTGCATAGTCAACATGACAACTGAACATGCGCTAGTTCATTCAAACTCTTACCATTACAGCAATGACTGTGAGGTGGCAATGATAAACTCCAAATTTCAAAATACAAAGTCCATGTGCGCATGCCTACCAGTATCTATGGTGTCCACACTTTACATGCACGTTGCCTTCCCCCCAATGTAAACGCAGCTGGCATCCTACCAAAGAAATGAATTCCAAAGTGGTGATGCGCTGGATATGTAGGGTTACATGTCTTACATGGCCACCAGCTGAGTGAAGAAGGAGCAAATGCCAAAATCGAGTGGAAATTTGAAAAAGTAATAAACGTCCGTGCTTGCCTCTTCCATGAGCCATGATGTGTTGCTCTTTCCTCCTCCTCCAAAACCAGCATCACAATGACGACACCGACTCTATCACCCCAATGCCTCCTTCCTCGCAATCCCGCACAACCTTTCACGGGCCATTGAAACTTCCTTCCCAATTACTCCACAAGCCTCCGTCTTTTATCAGTCTCCCTCCCACCGCTTGTTCTCAACGGACAAGAGTAAAAAAGAACAAGTACGACTATCTCGTCACCATGGCGCAGCGGTAAACAACACAAGGCAAGTTTCCATACCTTGGGTGCTCCTCCTCCTTGTTCCAACTCACATGAGAGGATTCGAGTTCGATTCCCCGAAAAGGCTGCCAACCGGCAACGTCCTCCAAATGATGAGCTTAATTAGACTCCGATGATAGGTCAAAGTCAAGACCACAGGGAAAAAATATGACGAACATCATTTCTCGTTAATCTGAAGGAAGAATACAACTGTTGCCTTTACTACGATTGATCCTTCAAAAGTTTGCCAAGTTCCGGTGTGCTAACCTTGGATATCCCGCAGCTCTACCTTTCTGATATCCGTGATTGGATCCCACCGATAATTCTGATCTGTGAGCTCCAAAATAGCCACATCACTACAGTATCTTTTTGGCCTGGTGTCCTTCGTCTGATGACTGAGTGTCCCAAATTGCGTTTACTGACACCATCGATGCATCGCTGCCCTCCTTCCTCTTCTCTTTTCTCGCCAACTGCATTCTCCCCTTGGCATATCTCTGCGAGTCAAAACCCCCAATCCCACCACTCACCAACTCCATGAGCAGCAACATCATCTTATCCCCTTCCTCATCACCACCCGCCACATCCTTCGCCACCTCGCTCACCCTTCCCTCTCCTTCCAGTCCGCAGTATCGGTCTGCAATGTGATCCCAAGGTGAGGAAAGCGCAGTGAATTGCGCAGACTATGGTGGGAGAGGTATTCAACTTTGGCCGGAAAGATCACGACGGAGAGTGTCGGCTTTTTTTTTTTTTTTTTTTTTTTTTTTTAGCTGTGTCCAGGACTACGTTTCGACAGAATGAAGGACTTCAACGATCCCAGCAAGAAACTCACGTCTGGTCTCTCAGCAGTTAGTCGGCGGTTGAGTCGATGGAACGAAGAACCTGGTGCGGTCGGGACTGGAACTTGGATGTTTCCGCCGCTGCCGCCGTTGCTGGTCGGGGCTTGATCGTTTGAGGGGGCAGCCAAGCTTGATGACTTCGAGGCGGTGACTTGAGGCTGATTGGTAAATGAGCGCATCTTGCAGTTTAGCCTGCTGTCCGCTTGGCTTGAAGTCCACGTGGCTTAGAGTATATCGTACGGCACTGAATGCTGTGTACTGATTTCTGGAGCTACAATCACCCTCGTCGACAAAGACCTTTGGAGTAGCCGTTGTTGACCTATTATTCACCTATTCTCTTACTTTCTACCTACGTACATTTCTAGGCAAGTTTAATAGCAAAGCATGTCACCATGCCTGTGACAAGAGCAGCAAGAAGGTTTCGGTATCAATGCTTAATAGACCTCTTAGGATGACAACTTACGGTTGTTGTTTCACAGCTTCATGGATAGCATACGAGTCAATATCTTTTTTTTGGCAAGTAATTTTTGCAGAAATAAGGGCGAAAATAAAGTCGTAAGGACTCGATCGTCATGAATCAGATGTGCTCTATTTGCAGTCAACAATCATCGACATCCTTCTCCTTCCAGTATCAGCATACTGAAAGCAGGAGAGCTATTCCAAGTATAAAAGCTAAGAATGACCTCATGATACACAGTATCCAAGGCGGTCGATTCCTGTGCGCTGGAAGAATTTACGCGTACCAGTATAACCAAACAAACAGAATGAACGAAATGAACTCGACGGCACAAAAACTGAAGAAGCGCAAATGGTATGCGATCAACTTGACTAGTTAATTAAGGTCTAGCAAGATACATAAGCCTACCAAAGACCAAAACTCCACATGTCTACAAAAACAGCTGCATGGCGCAGCGGAAGCGCGCCGGGCTCATAACCCGGAGGTCACTCGATCGAAACGAGTTGCAGCTAAAATTTTTGGCCTTTTTTTGTTTTTCTCGTCAGCTTCTTGCTTCAACACAATGGTCTTTTTTCTCATTTGCGTACGAAAATGGTGTGGAAAAGGTTTTCTTTCATAAACAATTCTTCTCAGGAGCAGTTTGATCACAGGCACTTCCAGGTAGCTAGTTACTTCTGTCCTATTTATAAGCTGCTACTGTTTATTTATCTTTCACCTCAGCTTCAAATACCTATTTCCACCCTTCTTTGCGTTTCATTAGGTACCTCAGGTAACTTCCTCCTTCCTCCTTCTCAGTTTCCTCCTTCCTCCTTCCTCCTTCCTCCTTCCTCCTTCCTCCTTCCTCCTTCCTCCTTCCTCCTTCCTCCTTCCTCCTTCCTCCTTCCTCCTTCCTCCTTCCTCCTTCCTCCTTCCTCCTCTTACTCTTACCACACTCCGCACTCCCTCCCCGGTGCTTTCCCCAGCTGCACCTACATCTCGCCAAACTGAACCGTGGTCCGTGGAGGCCAGACGTTTATGACAGAGCGTGAGGATGCCATAAGCATATATCAACATGGTGAATACCGGCCGAAATCAAAGCCTAGGTAGATCTTCGTTCAGTTCATCCGACAATTGAGAATACATCACTTGTCAGAAAATAACCTTACCAGCTATAATCTGCGACAATCTCGACCCTGCTCGGATCCGGACCGCCTCGCAAAATGTCGGACTGACGGGACGGGACTTATTATTGCACGGAAGTGGACCCACCTTCTACTTCAATGGACCAGACGGAAGTTTTTCTTTTAACCTCCTACTCTACGTCTCAACTACCAACCTCGGGATTGTAAAAAACTGTGTACCTAGAGTTGGAGCGTTTCATTCTCAGCCGTAACGCCGATTTTACCGCCCTGCCCCTTTCGTACTACCACCAAGAGGCCCAAAAATCATGAACGCAACCGACATCCCAACTTCCTATGGAAATAGGGACGTCCGTCCCAGCGGCAACCCGCATAATATTAACTGATTACTGCGGATAGGTGTGCCTTACCTGACGACGCCTAAATTGTATAATAATTGTGTTGTACTTGCCTTCTTCCCCCTCAAAATCGTTGTTAGCTTTAAGGTAAGTGGGCAGGTAGGGGGCTTTATTGACTTGCCGCAGCCATCAGTTGATCCCCGCTGTTGGTACCGTGCAAAAAATAGGTACCTCTAGGTAAAGACGCGCAAACGAGCTGGGTTGAAAACAAGCTTACCTCTATTAACAAACAACAAGCTTAATACGGCCCGTCCCATGATATATTTGCGGGGTGTATACAGTACTCGTGTGGTTGCACGAAATCTCACCGGCACCCACCCGCAAAATCGGCAACTCGCAATGTATTGACATGCAGAGTTCTTTCTTTGGACTCATGTCCATGGTTCCCATCCCTCCTTCTCCAGGATAGTCTTATCCAAGAAGGATAAAGGCTGCGCTGGAGCTGAGTGTGTTCTTCCGAGGTATTCCCGGGAAATATTGTTTCTTTTTCGTACGGCTGACGACCCGACTGAAGCTGAGCAATGAGTAGATACACACCTGTTTGCCGTCGTTGCATAGAGTTGCACTGAGGCTCATGTATTGTCTGAGTAAGCAAGGGATGTATGTATGTGGTTCGGTTGAACCAATGTTCATATGAGGCGCCGGAGAGGCGCTGCCGATGATTGGGCGAGAGACCCCGTTACCCTGCTGAGTTCCTGTGGTCTGGGGATGTGCATTGTGCAGAAGAGACAATTTTCGGGAGAGATTGCAACCTTTTCGACGGACGGAATGGAAGAGGGAAGATGCACATCTGACTGATAAATTGACGGGTTTGCACAGTTTTACCATGGTTCCATTGATGTCGGCGTAGCTGGAAGTACATTGCGAAATCAACAATGGGACCAACCAAACTCGAGGGGCATTGAAGCAGAGGCAGAGACTACCGAGTCCCTCCCCACTCCGTATGTCGTACCCCATGGGGGAGAGATAGTTCCGATGGCTTGGGCAAGGAGCTGGAGGGAGTCAGGTACTCCCCTTATTTGTACGACGATATCTGCGCGGCCCTCCCTAGGTAGCTCCCGAGACCGAGGAATGAGGATATCGATCAAAGTATAAGTGATGCTCCTCCCTCGACTCTCCCCTGCTGTTCTCTCATCCCGCTTCACCAGTCCAACATTCCTCAGTCTAATCCGTCACCGCCAGTAACCCCCAACTCCAGACCTCAAAGATGCATCTCCTCCCATCTCTCACCATCCTCGCTACCGCCTTCACAGCCCTAACCTCCGCCGTTGCCCTCCCCCAGTCCGAATCCAGAGCTGTGGTTGAATCCCGCACCTACGGCGGCGACAAGTGCCTCTGCGAGGAAGATGCCAACCTCCTCCGGGACGCCTACGTACGCATGATCAGCGCCTGGAACCCGGCCGATGCCAAGTACCTCACGGACGACTTTAGAGACACAAGCGGTAGCATCAACATTTTGATTGGGAAGCCGTTGGATGGATCAGTCCCTACGTTTGCGAACAAGCAGGAGTTTGTGGATCATATGACTGTTATGGTTCGTTCCCTTTTTTCCTGTCTTTACTACTCTCTCTTCACTTTCACTGCAGTTCTCTAACTAGGTACTACCTAATAACAAACAGCCCGACAACCTCCCCCTCCAAGTGACCTTCTCCACCTTCAACTGCAAGTACATCACGCTCATCTGGACCGCCACGTTTGGCGTCGCCCAAAAGGCCGTGCGCGGCATCGCCGTCGTGGGAACCGTGTACGACAAGAAGAAGAAGATGTGGCTGATTAATAGCCTGGATGTTGAGTGGAACTCGATGGCTTATCTTTTGGATATCGGGGGCAGCTATCAGGTGCCTGGACAGCCATAGATTGCTTTCCTGGTTTCTAGGAGGGGGGCGCTGGTTGGAGCGACGGTCGGGAGTGAAGATTTTGAGAAGAAGGCCAGGGAAGGGAGGGGAATGGTGCTGCGGTAACGCGGTAGTGGAAGCAGGGACGAGAATGGGGTGGAATGTAAATATTTCGTGGTGATTGGGTAATTCGCGAACCGAAGCGCAAAGGGGTCAAGGGGGATCTCGGGTGCCGAGCCGGGAACAAACATTCCATTCAAGGTTGGCGGCATCGGTTTGCATGCAAGGGACTGGACCCGGTGCAGCATGTGTCACGCGTGGTGCCTGGCTTCCATGTTTTCGTGTTCTTACACGTTGTATTTGCTGTTTGTAGTTGGATGATAGTTTAGTTGTTGGATATAATGAGATCAATCTGCTTGCAATTGACTTGCAGTTCACCGGTGATGTAGGTTGCGAGAATGAAGTTTTTCCTTCTGGATTTTTCAAGCCCAGCATCAAAGTGCATGCTTAGGTGCAATTGCCATCACTACAGAGGTAAGTGCTGAAGCATGCATGCCATGTAGATGGAGACATATGCTGTGTTCAGACTGTGACTCGTGTCGAAAAAAGGGTCGCTGAGACACTCACTCTGCCTGCGCTTCGGAGCCTTTGCCGATGCCGTGCCACAACGCACAACGTTAAATTTCTGTATATCTCCGTGTGTATTGCAGAACATTTAGACATAGAAGACTGATGAGAACGGAAAGTGCGCGTTTTGGTGATGATTTCCAAAGATCTCAGGCTATGGAGAAACGGAAATACGGCTGTACCCTTGATAGTTGCCGGCACACATGACATTCGTACCATTTCTTGCTTTATTGACGCCTATGAAAGTAATAGCGGTTCTGATCAAGTGGACTGAGGTTTTTTCTGGCTGATTAAACTTTGTGCTGGTGCTCAAAAACTCGAGTGTCCCTGTTGTCTGCCAGTTTGCGCTGTACAACAAATCCACATCACGAACCCCTTTCAATAGAGGTAAAATCGAGACAATATGAGAAGACAATTCTACATTTGTTTTTGCATGCACATATACTCCCAGTCAATCCAAGCTTCGCGTGGCTGCAATCTACGTAGCGCTGTTTATGCAAGTTGACTTCAGTCGGGTGCCCAATTGGGCTGCAAATGGAAAACCAGCGTTGCGAATGCACGCAGGTTTCGTGGGGAACTAATATGGCACCCACTTCTCGTAGTCCAACGAGTGAAAAAGAGGAAGTATAGAAGGTGTGAGATCGAATACCTCCCTCGGCCAAGGATTGGATGATGGAAAGACTGCAGTGCATGTTCATCACCTCAGAAAGGTCGGAGTGTAGGTGTTTGTAGGAAGATGTGCATGTGAAGAGAAAAGGGTGTGTCGGTTTTGATTCTGAGTGGTCAGCACAGTCGTTCCGAGTTGGCGCGATCCAAGATAACAACGAAGTGAGGGATAGGTGTTCAGGTCCCTAGGACACATTTGGAACGCCACTTCAGCCTCACCAAACTATACCATCCAATCGAGCTTGACTTGCCGTAAACTCACAAGTCATTCCTGCATTGGCACCTTGCGCTTACCCGCCGGACATCGGCTTCTTTGGGTATCGATTCTCTGACCCCGCTCTCTTTCCATCAACATTTCACGAGGAAGTGAGCGATATCAATCCATCAACCATCAAAACCTCAATCTGGTCCCAAAAACACCTCCTTCCTTGACGCCTCCATCTCTAGACCATTCCTCGCATACTGAAACAATCCTAAACCGCCAAAACCCAATCATGGACAACAACACCTCCCCCTCATCACTACCACCTCAGCACCAAGAACTCTCCTACACCACCATCCCCCTCAACACCCCCGCCACCGAAATCCGCCTCCTCGAGCTCTACCCCTCCGCCGACTTCTCCTCCCCGCTCCACTGCCGCCTCTACACCACGCCTATCGCCCGCCTGCACCCTTCAAAGCCCTCTCCTACGCGTGGGGCAGCGACGACAAGACGCATCTGATATACATCGATTCGTCCAATGTCACCAGCGACAACGGCAACGGCAACGATGCAGAATCAGATGCAGATGCAAGCCTTGCAAGCGGTCTCAGCGCTGTCGATATTTCTTCCGATGACAACGAGGTCGATACCGTCGACGGCGGTAGGGCTGGGGCTGATGCTCTGAATGGAGAGAAGTGTATAATCCGGATAACAACCTCGCTGGACACTTGTCTGCGTCATTTGCGCGCTATACACCACCGCGACCACCCTTCGGCCATACTGACACTCTGGATCGATCAACTCTGCATCGATCAATCTGATTCGGATGAAAAGGCTGTTCAAGTCGGACTTATGAGTCAGATATACTCGCGCGCCAAGCAGGTGCTGATTTGGCTGGGTCCGGCAGCGGACGGGTCAGATGAAGTGATGGATGTATTGGCGGAGCTGGGGAAGGAGTTTGAGATTGTTGGAATTCGCCTGGGCGATTTGGAAAAGATTTTGAAGTTGACGAATGAATATGTGCGTAACTCACTGCGTATCTCAGCTGAGGGCAACGTGGGTGAGAAGAGGAAAGAGAGGATTGGGGTAACGAAGGAGAAGGAGGTATCTCTACCTCTAGGAAAGGAGATCGATTGTGGTATTGGTGTTGAGGGAGGCACTGGAACTACCTGTGGAGGTGATGGGGTCGTCAATGCCCCTGGTGGTGGTGACGCTACTGCTGGTAACAGCGATGAGGTTGAAATTGGGGTTGAGTTAGGACTGGGCGTGGACGTCACCGATATCGAGGCATTGGACGAAGCAGCAGTGGTCTGCACCACAAACAAGGCCGATGCAAGCACCGGAAAGACCGTTGTGGCAGTCGTGGAGGATGGAGCAGCAAGACTTGGTCGTATGGGGGTGTCGGGAGAGTTGCAAGCTTTTTTCCGACGCCCATGGTTTACGCGCTTGTGGGTCGTGCAGGAGGCGTGCCACTGCGCCGACACTGTCTTTGTGTGTGGAACGAAGCCGCCGGTGAGCTACGATATTCTTGGGACAATTCCCGTCTGTACGCTTCGCGCCGTACAATGGCCTGGGCACAAGCGAAACGACATGTCGGATTGGGGCGGGGTAAGCCCCATCTGCACCCACCGCAAAATAGCCGGGGTGGGGGTGTCGGATGATGTGGCCGAAGCCTTTGATGGCTTGTCAGGATATACATTTAGGTCATACCTAACTCGGAGAACAATTCAGCAGATCTCGAAAGGAGTGGGGGGTGACGATCTATTCACGCTGCTCGTCGGTACGTACACGAGGGGAAATCGGGGTGGAGAGACGACGTTGTACAGAGATCGAATTTATGCTTTGCTGGGTCTGGCGACGGATATCAATCAGCTGGAGTTCCAACCCGATTATTCAAGTCAAACGAGCACTGCGCAAATCCTAACCGACGTAGCAAAGGCTATCATCAGCAAGACGAAGCGTGAATTCCCGGTTGAGGTTCTTTCTTATTCGCAGTTTCCCAAAACAATCCTCGACGATGGGAGTGATGAACAACTACCATCGTGGGTACCGGATTGGAGGTCTGACTTAAGATATCCTTTTTATTATTCACTCAGTGACACGGATATGTTCATGGCATGCGGGCCTCATCGCTCAGTCGATATGGTGCCGACTACACCTGCTAGTGTGCTGGGTCTACGAGGATATCTGGTTGATACCATAGAAGAGGTGGTTGTTACTTCGACGATAAACAGATGGCGTGAGAGCATTGAGTTCTTTGAAAAGTGGGACAAACTATGGGAGCTCTCGAAGCAGAAGAACAAACCCATATATGCAACTCCAGCACGAAGAGAGGAGGCACTTTGGCGTGTGCCCGTTGGAGATATAACAGAGGATTGGCAAAAAGATACGATGGGAGACACGAGGGCAAAGGCTGGTTTCGCCCTCGAATATCAAAAATGGAGACGTACTTTAGAAGATGAGAAGAAGAAAGCTACCTCTACTGTATACTTCTTATACGAATTAGACGCAGATAAAGGATATTACTACCGCAGCGCTACGGGAAAAATGATCGGAATGAGGCTATACCTCACAAAAGAAGGGTACATGGGTATGGGACCCTCCAACATGCAACCCGGGGACGTGGTTGTTGTATTTCCAGGGGCCCGGATCCCTTTCGTGTTACGACCCACGGACGAAGACAACACATTCACCTACGTGGGAGACGCATACTGCGATGGCATCATGGATGGAGAGATCATCTTCAGAGAGGAGAGACGGGATTTCTTCCTAGTGTAGGACTCGGACCGAAAGCAAGAGCAATGAATAGGTAGAGGTGGTGAACCAGTCAAAATCGCAGTAACAATGAATACAACACAGAAGCTAGGTGGATAAAGGTGTCCAAGTCCCAAGACATAAGCAACTAATCCGTTGTATTTTAAAGGTAAGAATACCCAAGAAGGCTATCTGTGATACACACACACACACACACACCGACACACACACACACACCGACACACACACACACCGACACACACACACAACAACAACAATAACAACAATAATAAAAATAACAATGATAAAAACAACAATGATAATAATAATGAATGTTTTTTTAAAGAAAAAAGATTAAAGAAACAAAAGGAGAAAGAAAAAAAAAACACTGATAGGTAGAGGTAGACAGCCAAGAAAAGAACTAGGTCTAATTACCTACCTCCTTGTTCATCGGTCAAGTTGCATGGTTCGTTGCCGGTTATTATCCTCAGCTTGATCTACTGGTCAGCATTGCAACAACGGCACAACCCCGCCTCTTCAAGTGCGGGACATTGCTACACACCAGAACGGCAATGCGCATGTTTTCGGCAGCTATATTGACGAGTCTATAGTGTTATACCTCTAAAATCCCGGTTATGCTCGTATGTCTATGTTCGAATGTTGGCAGGACCAAGGATTTGTGCGGCCATGTTCCTTCTTTTGTGCGTTCAGGCCCTGTGCAACTTTTGCGTAACAGTCTTCTCAACCTTACTGACAACGCTATCCAACGAGGGGCACCTGTTCTTGTTCTTAGCCCACTGCTCCCGGCCCAGGTTAAAGAACTCGCGGAGGCCGAAACCCTTGTTCCATCCCTTTTCGGTGCGGTAGGCCTCCCTGATTTTGAAGAACATGGAGCCCTGCGACCAAACACTTCTTGTTAGTATAGCTCTTGGCAAAGGGTTAACCCGGGACAATGGATGGTTACTCACATCATAAATCCTCCTCAGATCCTCCTTGTCCACCATCCCGTCCTGCTGCACCAGCAACCACGTCACCCCAAACTCAAAGATGCCCGCAGCCCAACCGAACGGGTCCGCAGCGAGCCTGTTGGCAGCTATCATGTTCCACAGCTCGCCCGCCGACAGCGCGCCCTTGTCGCCCCTGTCCCACTTGCTGAACATGTCCTCAAACGCCTGCGGCACGAATCGGCCTTCCTTGTCGTACGTGCCCGAGTCCGAGCCGTGCTTGGCCTTGTGGATGGACGGCAGATACAGCCGGAAGTAGGGGTCAGGAATGTAGGAGACACCGAGACGGGTCGGGTACGAGAAGTTGAGGTTGATGACGAGTGTCGCTAAAAAGCAGAAAAAGAGGTTGAAGCCGAGTTCGTAGAAGCCAATGAAGGTGTCTTGTGGCCAGATCACGCCATCCCTGTCGCGATCCCAGAACATGCAGTGTTGTTGGAGGACGGTCTGCGTGTGGGGAGGATGGATTTTAGCGAGTGGACTTGGAGGGTAAACGGAGATAGAGAGGGTTGGGTGACATACGTAGTCCTTGAGGTCTAGGGCGTCGACATATTCGGCACTGCCCTCGGGCTGCTCGGTCGATGGGGCCACGTTCGCGCGAGCGATGCTAGGCTTGTAGATGTCGACATCAATGTCGATTGCTTGGGGACGTTCAGCCGTGGGAGGACAGTTGGAGACGGCAGTAGCAAAGTCGACGCCTTGTCTTTCGTCGTCGACCTGTTCATCCTCTCTAGGAACTACTCTGACCGGCATCTTGGTTGGTCGCTAGTCTCGTGGGTGTTGGGGAGTATACAGCTTGGTCTTGTAATGATGTTGTCCAAAGAATGATCACAATTCAAGTTGGTGGGAAGAGGGAGGTTGATATAGGTGACGATAAATCGGCAGTTGGAGGTCGGATGGAGGAGACGGACGACACCCTACCAGATCGCCTGAGGGGTGCCTGGTAGATGTGATACGGACTAAAGCTCCATCCAATTGGGTTGGAATGGGCGGGAGTAGCCGGAAGTGGCTGTCATCGCATCGCATCTGTTAAGCGACGTCGAAAAAAGAAATGGGATGGCACATGTCGTTTTCCTTGACTTTGTGTTATTCGTGGACCTTGATGGATTTGTTGATGTAGTGACGTCATGGTGAGAGCTCGAATGGAACGAGTACACTGAAAATGGGTCCTTTGAAGGCGGGGTTCAGTGTTGACATGTGCTTGTGCTGACTGGAAGTGATGAGGAGGAACAACAGAAAACGACTGGAGTTGAAATGTCTTTGTAGGGCAAATGAACTTTTCCCAATCATCATTGCCGGCAATTCCCTTGCATGTGAAGATGGCTTGAGGTTGTCTGTCGATCATGTTCTTGTCTCAAAGCCAATGTTAGTGTAGTGCACTTAGCTTTGTTTATCATTGCCTTTCTGTACTCCACCATTCCTACCCTGCCGCTATTGAAGTGGCCCGGACCCTTCCACTTCCTTTGGCTCCTGGAGGCCAATCAATGAGCCCTATAAGTGCCGGCTCGGAAGCTGCTATAACAGGCACTAACAATTTCCACACAGCGGACTCCCCAAACGAATGGAACGTCCACACACAGGGGCAACTTCTCATCCATCACAACACCTCACCCGCCCTGGCCCATGTTTCGAATAAACAATCTCCCTTCTTGTCGTAATATGTATCGCAAATCATCCGCGATCCTCTCCTTTACCCGTGTCATATTACCTCCCGTGCCGTTGGCGATTCATCCTCCAGAAACGGAAGCCCGGAGACGCAACAATAAAGTGGCTGGCAGGGTTCCAATAACAGCCTTTATACTGGGCTGTTTGGTGACACGACATGTAACGTTGATTTTAATTTGCGCGGGCATTCTTCTGCTTGCAAAGTTACACGTCAAAGCCTTGGAGCAGGATAATCGCGACGCCCAAATCATACCATGAATGGAAGCCTGGTATAAGGTGCCCTCGTGTAATGTTCCTCGATCGCGACGCTGCGAAGGCCGCAATTGCCCGCTACCTCTAGCCTCACCACAGCGCCCATCCACCGTGGGCTCTTCACGATGCACCTCAGGAAGTCTCCATTAACGCTTCAGGTGTTGTTCGGCGCCATCCTTGGTATTGCCATAACCACTGCGGCAGACTCTAGCAGCGCTCTAGTATCAACACCAGGCCAAATAGCACCCGTTCCTGCATGGTACTTGCAGTCATCAACAAAAGCAGCAAGTGATTTGGAAGCTCTCTCCCGTCCAGGCATTGACACATCAGGATGGCTGCACGTCAACACATCCAAGTGCACCCTGATGGGCTGCCTGCTAGAAGCCGGCATCTACAACGACACCGAGCTATTCTACTCGGACAACCTCCGAAGAGTGGACAGCAAGCAGTTTGAAGTCCCGTGGCTGTACCGACAGGAATTCGGACTGGATCCAGGAGCTGGAAAATACTTCCATCTTCTCACGCATGGAATCACTTCCCGCGCCGACGTGTATCTGAATGGAAAACAAGTAGCGGACAAGAAGACACAGGCGGGTAGCTATGGAGGACATACGTACGACATCACTGATTTGGTTGACAGGGACAATGCGTTGCTCATCCAGGCACATCCCACGAGCTACTACGCCGACTTTGCGTTGGGCTGGGGGGACTGGAATCCGTGGCCTGCAGACAATGGCACAGGAGTATGGCGAGATGTGGAAATCAAGCAGACCGGATCTGTTGCTCTTGGACCCCTACGAGTGGTGACCCAGCTGGGAACGCCCTGGGATAGCTCACCCGCGAACGTGACTCTCAAATCCCGTGCCCAGAACTTGGAGAATGAAGAAGTAACCATCACCGTTACCGGCACCGTATTCCCAGAAGGCTACACCGGCGAGACACTAACCTGGTCCCAAACCGCCACTCTCCCGCCTCTGTCTACCACAGACGTAACCCTCACTACCACTGTCCAGAAGCCAGCCATCTGGTGGCCAAAGCAATGGGGTTCCCAACCACTTTACAACGCTCAACTCTCCGTCTTCGCTTCCAACAACACCCTCTCCGACCAGGTTTCCGCAGTATTCGGCTTCCGCACCGTCACCTCCCAGCTTAACTCGTACGACGACACCACCTTCTTCATCAACGGCCAACCATTCCAAGTTCTTGGCGCTGGCTACGCCCCCGACATGTTCCTCCGCTTCTCTTCTACCAAATTCGAATCCGAAGCTCAATACATTCTCGACCTCGGCTTCAACACCATCCGCCTCGAAGGCAAGAACGAGCACCCGGAACTCTACCAGATCGCCGACCGGCTAGGCATCATGATCCTCGCCGGATGGGAGTGCTGCGACAAATGGGAGGCATGGAGCTACAACCAGGACCTGGCAGTCCCAACCCCAGTCTGGAGCGAAGACGATTACGGTATCGCCAACGCGAGCATGTTCCACGAAGCCGGGATGCTTCAAACTCACCCGAGTATCCTAGGTTACCTCATCGGCAGCGACTACTGGCCAGATTCCAAGGCAGCACCAATGTACATGAACACCCTTCGACTTCAAGACTGGCCAACACCTGTACTATCCTCCGCTTCAAAGAGGGGAGGATTCCCCTCCTTCATGGGCTCGCCCGGTTTAAAGATGGAAGGTCCCTACGACTGGGTCCCTCCCAACTACTGGTACGACACCGAACCAAGCGCTAGCCGTTTTGGAGCAGCATTCGGTTTCGGCTCAGAACTAGGCGCGGGCGTTGGAACCCCCGACTTATCCAGCCTGCACAAATTCCTCTCTCCATCTGACCTCACCGACCTCTGGAAGAACCCCAACAAAGATTTGTTCCACATGTCCTCCACCGAAACATCCAGCTTCCGCAACCGCAACATCTACAACTCTGGTCTCTGGAACCGGTGGGGCGCACCCACTTCTCTCGAGGACTATGTCCAAAAGACCCAAATCACCGACTACGAAGCCACCCGCGCCCAATTCGAAGGGTACGCAGCCAACTGGAACTCCCCCAAGCGGCCTGCCACGGGTATGATCTACTGGATGTTAAACGGTGCTTTTCCAAGCTTGCACTGGTCTATCTGGGACTACTACATGCATCCTGCCGGGGCGTATTTCGGTGCCAAAGTCGGTAGTCGGATTGAGCATGTGGCGTTCGACTACGTCAAGAAGAACGTGGTTCTTATCAATAGGTCTTTGGACAAAGAAGGCCCAAGAAGTATCGATATCGAAATAATAGATCCAACTGGAAAGACACTATACACCAAGACAATAAAAACGACAACCGAGCCGAATACAAGCAGGGAAATCACTTCTTTGGCTTCTGCTTTTGAGGATATCAAAGATGTGGTCTTTCTTCGTTTAGTCCTCTCCGACAACTCTCCTAACTCCAATCCAACCTCCAAAGACACAGAGTTGAGCAGCAACATCTACTGGCTCTCCAGCAACCTCGACACTGTAGCCTGGGACAACTCCAATTGGTACTACACGCCTGTAACCAAGTATAGCGACTACACAGCCCTCAACAAGCTACCTGCTGCGAACGTGAGTGTCAGCGTGACTGCTTGGTCCAAGGGGCATTCTGAGTACGAGTCTTCTTCGAAGGTGCAGGTGACGTTAGAAAACCATTCTTCCTTTCCTGCCTTCTTCATCATTCTCAACTTGGTAAACAAAGAAGGAAGGGATGTGGTGCCGGTGATTTGGGAGGATAATTACTTGACGCTGTGGCCAAGGGAGAAAGTTACGGTGCAAGTTAGGACTCTAGAAGGGGCGGGACTGGCACATGCAGCTGCTGCTGTGGAGGTGGTTGGGAAGAATGTCAAAGGGATGACGGTGATGGTCGGTTAAGGGTGGGAATTAAAGGTCTTGAACTCCGGAGTATTCAAGTTCGGTCATGCCATTGAAGCGGGGGGAACGCAGTGGCTGACAGACATCTCGAAATCCTGGGACCATGGTGTTATAACATTGCTTAATTTGACATTATTCATGACTTCGTACAGGCTTCTACATAATGCTCAACGGGCTAACTGCAAGCGAAGCGAGCGAGGTGCATCCACGGCATCTCGGATCCGAACACGCCCCATATTTCCGGCTCCGGGTGGCCTGTGCACCCATGCCGTATGACGTAACTCCCGGGTGATCTGATTCCGGGCCCAGGTCTCTTCTCCGCGCTCCTCCTTTAGCGGACAGTGTATCCACCGTCAATCAGAATATCCGCGCCGGTGGTGTAGCTGCTGGCATCGCTAACCAAGTAAACATAGGCACCCTTCAACTCCTTTGCATCGCCGTTCCTGCCCAGCGGAATCATGCTCTTCCACAAATCCTGCGTCTTCTGGTCGACAAAGTCCGAGAGGCCGGTGTCAATGTAACCGGGCGAGATGCTGTTGACACGGGCAAAGTCGCGCCACTCGTTGGCCAGCGACCGGGCCATGTGGATGCAGCCGGCCTTGGCGACATTGTACGACGTCTGCTCCTGCGGGTAGTTGGCGATGTGGCCGGAAATGGAACTCGTGATGACGAAGGAGCCACGGCCGCGCTCCTTGAAGTGCGGGCCGACCGCCTTGGCGCAGTAGGCGGTACCGTTGAGGTCCGTTTCGATGACGCGGTCCCATTCCTCCTTGGAGCCGTCGAGGACACCCGACTTGGCTGTGGCGCCGGCGCTGTTTTCGTTTGTATTAGCATGGATTCCTAGATAACCACGATAGTTAGAGAGAAGAGAGAGCGTTAACATACTTGGCAATAAAAGCATCAATCTGGCCGAAATCCGCAATGACGTCCTTCACCAGCTTCTCGCATTCCGCATAGTCGGCTACGTTCAGCTTGTAGGCCTTGGCCTTGATTCCGTACTCCTTCTCCAGCTCGGCAACGTTCTTCTGAGCGCCCTCGGCCCGCGAGGCGTACGTGATGGCTACTGAGGCGCCCATCTCGGCGCAGCCACGGGCGGCTTCGATGCCCATGCCGCGAGGACCGGAAGCACCGGTGATGACGACGACTTTACCCTTGAGGCTGAAGAGGTCTGAAAGCTTGGAAGCCGAGGGGATGGCGTTGCCTTTGGTGGTGGAGGCCATGGTTGCGGTTTGGTATTTGGGCTTGTATGGGGTTGGTTTTGGTTGTCGATGTGGTTGTGGTTTGGTCAAGATGGTGGCTGAGAAAGTTCTTGGTTGGTTGTGTTGTGGTTTTGAGAAGAGAGGAAGAGATGAGATGCAGATGGGAAGATGCCGTCTGGTCAACGGGGAGCAAGTTGTTGATGCTTTATACGTTCGTACTGCCTGCATGATTGCTAATACCTACATACGTACCTATCTACCGATCACCACTTCTCGTTCGACGTTCAATGTAACAGTGTATGCCACTGCAGGTGTGAATGGGGAGATTTCTTTTGTCATAGTGGATGACGGGATGGCCCTTACATGTAATGATGTCATGATTAGGGGAACTGCAACGCGCATGCCGGTTCGGAAATAGTGGGCATGCTGTATTAGTGTTTGGGGAATGCCTAGGCCCTATCCTGTTTGTCGGTCTGCTAACATTTTGCTGTGTTGAACAGCTGCCTAACTGATAGGCCACTATTTGCACCGGACGGGTCGCGTTATTTCGCTATCTTGGCCCTCACTGCTCCTGCATCCGGATACAGATGCGTGTGCATAACCGAGCCCACATTGAGCTCACTCGGTGGGGTTTGGTGGTGGTGAACGTGGACGCCTGCCAACATTTGCTTTTGCTGATATCCTCTTGGCTCGCTGCTTTATAATCTCGGTGTCACTGACAAGATCATGATGGGAAGTGTGAATGATCGTGATAGCCTGCAAGAATGCTCGCTGTTTACCAATACTGCCAAGATCCATCTTCATGGTTCTGTAGCTGCTTCCCCTAAATTCTGTTGTTACACGTGTACTTGCATTGGCAAGAATGAAGTCCCTGATCACTTTTGGCAGGACCCAAACGACGGCAACTGAAATCACTGCCTGCAGGGACCGCGGGCGCGGATCTTCCCGTCGCGCGAACGCAGGCACCTTTCAGTCTTCCTGCGACCTCTCGGCTCCCGAGACTTCCCCAAACCTTCACTCCTCCTTCCCATGCAGTGCTGTCAGTCAATCAGCCACCTCTGAGCCACCCGTACGCAACCATTGTTGGATACACTCACTAGGTACGTATAGAGATATATAGATGCTCATTGACACACAGCTATTTGGACTCTTTCCATCAATGCCGGGAAAATGCAAGTACCATTACATCAAAGTTCACGATCGCTCCTCTTCATCACGTAGAGCACGGTATCAGGTGATAAGCTCAGATGTGCTCCGGTTCCGTCGTGTAAAAGCAACAATACACCTCGCTTACAAGAATAATGCCTCCACCACGACCTTGTGGCACCCAGAACCCTCTTCTATCAATCGCTTAGTCTAGTAGGCGAAGACGGTTCAAAGGGAAGATCTACAGCCTGGGCCGAAAGAGACAAGTGAAGATGGGAATAACACCAGACCATACCGCCATCCAGCCTCGAAGCAGACCCATGATCTCAGAGGCTGGCCCCTTTCCTCCTCGTCATAACCTATGGCTCCCCCCGTCCAGGAGCCACCGCAGACCAACAACCTGGAAGGTGATGGAGAAGCGTCTGCCCTTCGACGAGCCCACCATGGACCTATTTATTTACCTCCATCTATATCGCCCTCCTCATTGACTCTTGGGTCCTCACATGTGACATGTCTGCTAAACAGAGGGATATCCAGTTCCATCTCAATTAACCCAAGAAGAACCATGGCTACCACCTTGGTACCTACCAGTCTACCACGACCTCACCTTCCGTGCCCAGCCTAGGACTAGAACTTTGATGAATCGACCTGGCTACTAGAACTAATACAATTCCATGTGCCGTAGTATGTAGAACCTTGCCCTTTCGTCTTGCACATTACCTACACTACACCTAGGTTTGTGGCAGGTCT
The DNA here is from genome assembly GCF_000213175.1 of Neurospora tetrasperma FGSC 2508. Lineage (NCBI taxonomy): Eukaryota > Fungi > Ascomycota > Sordariomycetes > Sordariales > Sordariaceae > Neurospora > Neurospora tetrasperma. The sequence continues at coordinate 410,767 of NW_009799103.1, read as the reverse complement.
GGGGCAGGTCTGAAGCAGATGTGAGTTAGCTTGGCAGATCAACGGTTGGTATTTATTCGCCCCTGGACAGTGGACTGTGGACTTTGAACAATGGACAAGGGAACTGCATACCTTCCGAATAAGGACAGGAAGGGAGAAGAGAATTGAAATGACATGCATAGAGAGGTGGGGGGAGGGGAAGGAGGAAGGAAAGAGAAGAGGAGGTTACTTGGGATTGAGTGTCCTTCAGTTAGTTCTGATAGTTGGGGTGGTAAATCTTTTCAAATTTTTCTTTTTTTCTCTTGCTTTGTTATGTCGTTGTGTGTCCAGCAAAGAGATGATTGTATGTTGAGTGTTAACGGGATGGGAAGAGATTGTCTAAGTACCTACCTTTAATTTTGCACGTGCGACGCTTTTTGTTGGTGATAGCTTACATCGATAAAGACTAGATAAGAATGACAATGGCGGATTCCGGAAACAGCTCTCATTTTAGTTCTAATTCTGATTCTGGGTTTGATACTGGGTCTGGACGGAAAGAATGATGGGAAGGGTGATGGAGATGATTGCGACGAGAACAACCGATGTGCTGCTGGACGGGGTGTTGGTATGGCTGCCACTTTGAATTGATGCATGGCAATATGAAATGGCATTCATCGGCTAAAGTTATGCTAAACATAAAAACAGTCGGATGAGTATGTGGAATGGTCGCATAAAAAGGCGTTGTTGATGTTATTGGACACTCCCTAACAATTTTGCTTGACAAAAAGAGCTTTGATGTAGATGCCCGCGGATGCATGAAACTCCGATAGCTTCCGTACATAGTTCGATTCTTCCTCGGGTTCCCGTATTTGGTCGGTCATCACCATCTCTCTTCTAAGAACTTGTGCATGCTTACTGTAACCATCGGATATCAGCGGCAAGCGATGCCATAGGATTTGACCCCTGGCTTTGGGCTGCCATCCAATGTCAGACGGGATCGATCTGGCGTAACACAAAGACCACACATAAACTTCGGCGTCAATGGACCAAAAACGGTTACTTCTGCTGTCAGCAGTCAGCATGCACGCCACCGGCACACGTTCGGTACCGTTGCTTGCGTCACACACCTTATTTCAACGACACGACACGACACGGCACGACACACATCTTTGACCCTTTCATGATTTTTTGTTTTCTTTCAATTGTTTTCTTATTCATAAACTAGCAATTACAATTTACATAGCTAGCGGCGGGTATAATACATCCATCCATCCATCTCTTTTGCTTTTTGTTATTTTTAAAAGAGAGAAAAAAATTTACTCATCCTTGATGTGAAGGACAGCCTTGCCAAAGTTCTCGCCCTTGAAGATACCGACAAGACCCTTGGGGGCGTTGTCGATGCCCTCGGTGATGTGGAGCTTGAACTTGACGGAGCCCTCGGCGATCCACTTGGAGAGCTGCTCCTGGTGCTCCTTGGCGTACTTGGGGCCAAAGTCCTTGTCGAAGACGATGAAGCCGCGCATCGTGAGGCGCTTGGCGACCACCTGGATGAGGTTCTTGACGCCGTAGGCCTCTTCGGGCTTGACGTTGTACTGGGAGATCTGGGTGATAATTGCGGTTAGTACAAGTGAAATAAGGAAGCAGGGGGAAACGAAGAAAAAGAAAACTCACCATGCCGCAAGCGACAATGCGACCAAACGTGTTGAGGCACTCGAGGGCAGCGTCAAGGTGCTCACCACCGACGTTCTCGTAGTAAATGTCAATACCCTGAGGAGCCAACCTCTTGAGGGCATCGAGCGGCTTCTCCTTCTTGTAGTTGAAGCCACCATCGAAGCCGAGCTCGTTGATGATGAAGTCGAGCTTCTCGTCGGCGCCGACGGAGCCGATAACCTTCAAGCCCTCGCGCTTGGCGATCTGGCCAACGACCTGGCCGACAGCACCGGCAGCACTGCTGATGAAGATGGTCTCGCCGGCCTTGGGCTGGCCAATCTCCTTGTACGACGACCAAGCGGTCAGACCGGGCATGCCGAGGGGACCGAGGAAGAGGCCGAGGTCCTTGAAGCCGTACTTGTTGTCGATCTTGGTCTGGACAACCTGGCCGACGATGCCGCCCATGACGGAGCCGACCTCGGTCTTGGTGAGGGCGGCATACTCGGCAATGGGCAGGTGGGCAATAACGAGGTCACCGGGCTGGTAGTCGGGGTTGTCGGACTTGAGGACCTTGGCGACGGTGTCGTTGGTGACGGGGCCGCCGAGCTGGTAAGCGGGAGCGTAGGACTTGATGCTGGCGTCACGCATGCGGCCGCGCTGGTAGGGGTCGAAGGAGGCCCAGAGGATGGAGACGGTCATACCGCCCGGGGGAGGAGCGGCATCGGGGTCGAAGCCACGGTCCTCGACGACGATGTGCTCACCGGGGACGGGGTATCCCTCGGGGATCTTCTTGAAGACGAGAGTCTTGTTGTGGGTGGGAGCCATTTTGATGTGTTGTGGGTGTGATTTTTGTCGGGGTGGTTTTGAAAAGGGCGACGAACAGACAACAAACAGACTGGACCATGGGATTTATATCAACAAGAGCAAGAAGGGTCCGAACACACGGTGGACAGCGTCAACAGTGGGGACATTGCTCGGATCGACTGGAGACAGTTTTGCTGATAAAGCACGTTTTCGATGAGACGATTAGAATCATGAAGAAATGGTGACGTGGGGCAATCGATTCGGAGACTTTCCAGAGGCCACGGCCTAGTGTACGATCCGCCCCTGTGGGCTGCTTCCTGGGATTTGGTCCCCTTTGCCTCGGATCATGATGCACTCAGACACCGCCGTAAAGGAGGCTGTTTCATGGGTGTAAATACTACCTACTTGTAGTCAAGCGGTGTTGTTTGTTGTGTTGTATTGTTGTGGTGATGCTGTGGGTGATGGTTGCCCAGCAATTGCGCCATTCACCTATTGTTCAGGCAATTCAGTTGGCTTGATAAGCTGCTAGAGGTATCGTCATGACCTGTATTTCCAAGCAATCCAATCATAGCAAGGAGTGGTCTGTGTTCCGAGTCCCAATTGACATCTCAAAGCTGCTCTCTCGCTGTTCAATTGGTTTTTTGGAGCTCTCGGAGCTTCCAGCTTGCACTGTAAAGGTACCTATCTTATCGCCAATCGCAATCGCCGAGAACTGAAGTGAGAACTCAATCGGCGGAAGGAGCCCCGCGCGCGGGGGGGCCGCCCTTTCCGCTGCCCTGGGATGTCGCCAAGTACCGAGGCATCTCCGGGGGGGGGGGGGCATTTAAGCTTGTCTCTTCACCGTCCGTTTCACCAACGAATTTCCCCTGCCCGTCCGCTTCTCCATTCTGATTTCTAAGCACACCACAACACGAGTTTTATGCAAGATCTTAAACCTCGGCTTGTACCGCTGTACAAACACTAAAATATACCCCGTCCCTCGTATCACTACCGATTCCGACTGGTGAAACAATCATGTACCGCGGATGGTCTACGTGCATTGTGCAACCTCGGGAAGCTCCTTCTGTTTGGTTTCAGAACTTTGACAGGCCACGATTGTTTACATTACGTCATGAACTATGGATTTTCCCGGCAGCTTCCGGCAACCGGCCCTCCCGGCAGGCACTGATGATAACCTGTAATGGTAACAGCTTACACCCTAACCCTCTCTACTCTTTCTTTCCCCTTCCCTCGCCATGTTCCCCAACACAACACAACGACCTCAATGCGCAAACCTGAAATCCAACCTCCGACTCCCTTGCACCTTGGTCGTCTTGATATACTCGGCCTTCTGCTCCTCCGTCAGCCCATTCCACACCTTATCTTTCTGCTTATTCCTCCACACATAGTACGCCTTGGTGAACAAGAAGACGCCAATCGCCAGGAAATTAATCACCACTAGCTTGGTGTTGCCATCATGGTAATACGGCTTATCGTAGTCCAGGTAGATGAAATTAGCCACCACGTTGCCTAGTTGGACCGACATGTTGTACAGCGCCGCCGAGACGCTGCGGGCCCCGACATTGTTGGCGTTTTTGGACGTCCAGGCTACGAGGATGGCGTGGCAGTAAGGATACGACAGGAGGACGGACATGAGCGCATACGTCCCCCAGGCGTTTTCGATCAGACCGGGCCAGAACCTGAGCGCCAGGATGCAGGGGAGTGTCCAGAGGCATTGAAGCATGGCCACAAAGGTTCGCTCCTTGAGAATGTCGGAGAGCCGGGTGAGGAGGAGGAGGGTGATGATGTGGACGACGGACTGTGTTTTCCCGTCATGTCAGCATTTGGCATTCCCCAAGGAACATGACAGGGATAAACTCACCGATGGAATAACCAGCAGATTCGTATTGAAAGCGCTAAACCCCAGCCTCCTCAGCGTCAAAGTCAAATAATAGTTTACCGGCGTTTGCGGAATATACGCCACCAGCCCAATCGCATACAGCGGCCAGAGATCGTAATCCTTCAGAGTCTCCCACAGCCTCTTGGGCGTAATGGCCTCACGGTTATGCATATCGCCCTTGGACGGATCATCTCTCAGCACGCGGTTAACAACAATGGAGACTTCGCGGTCCGTGAACCACCCGTTGGGGCGAAACCACGTCTTGGTCTGCACGGCCGAGGCAGGCATCATGAAGAAGGAGGCCAGGCCGATGCAGAGCGTGATGAGCCCTTCGACCAGGAACATCCATTGCCAGCCCGCCCAGCCGTTGATGCCGCGCATGTGCAGGAGGCCAAAGGCCATGAGACTGGTGATGATGGAGGTGGTGGAAAGGGTGGTCCAGAAGTAGGAGAGGCGGATGGGAAGCTCGCGCGAGGTGTAGAAGTAGGAGAGCCAGAGGACAATGTCGGGGATGAAGCCGCCCTGGAGATTGTGTCAGTTCTTGTTGGCCTCCTTAAATGTGGACGGGGAAGGTCACTGCAGGTAAGACGACGAACCTCGATAAGACCCAACAAACACCGCGTAGCGAAGAAACTGCCCCTTCCATTCAAGGAGCACTGCGAAATCGCAACGACAGACCACAACACAATCTGAATCGGGATCCAGCGATCCGGACCAAGCTTCTTCGACAGCAACTGAGACGGCAGTTCAGCGCATAGGAACGACACCAGGAAAATGACGTTGCCGTAGTTATAATCTGTCATGTTCAGTTAGCCTCATCTTTATCCTCTCCCTCTCCCTCTCCTTCCCCCCTCCTTTTCTTATTCCTTTCTCTTTTTTTTTGCTTTCTTTCTTCTCCTTTCTCTCTTTTTTCTTGTTCCCAACCCACCCCCAAATATAGCACAGATGACGGGAACTCACCATTCGTATCCAACCCCAAATCATCCAACATCCCATCCGCCAACGCCTGGCTCAAATTCCCCCGATCGACCTGCAACGCAAAAAACATGACTATCGCCCACGCACACGCCCGGAAATCAATCTTGCGAATGATTGCTTTCTCTTCTTCTTCGCTCCAGGTTACGCTCGGGTCGAACACCGCGCGGCACTCGTAGTCGGCTTCTTCGTAGACTTTGCGCCAGTGCGCGGCGACGACGGGGTCCAGAAAGGGGTTTCGTGTGAGGTCGGCGTATTCGGAGGATTCGGAGAGGTCTGTTGATGAGGAGGAGGAGAAGTTGAGGTTCTTGGTGTCGGGGGAGGGGGAGGGGGGGATCACGGTGCCGTAGGATGAGGGCTTCTTTTCGTCGGTGGGGGTTGGGAGGGCGGAAGAGGTGGAGGAGATGGGGGAGTCGGAATTGGGGGAACTGGAGCTCCCGCCTGAGCCAGAGCCTGGGTAGGGTGGTGGTAGTGGTTGTTGTTGTGGTTGTGACATGGCTGTCGAATCGGTTGGATGTCTGGTCGTGTGGTGTCGCTATGGTTGGGGGTAGGTGAGATCAGATGAGAGGCTACCTCTACCGCGGAAGCACAAAGTTTCGAACCCGACGGATCTCTTACAGATCGGACTGCAAAGACTGGCAGGACCCTGAGATGAGACGGGATGAGATGAGATGAGAGGTACCGACAGGCTGGTTGACGAGTTAACCTAAAGTAAGGCTGGCTCAACTGTCGAGAAAGATGTGTCGAAGATGAGACGCCAATGGCTCACGCAACAAGACGGCCGGGAAACGAAATGACTATATTTTTCCTAGGTAGGAAAATACGGACAGGTAGGTACTTGAAAACAAGTTACTTTGATGATGACAGGAGATGCCTTATATACAGTCCAGGGGCAAGCAAGCAAGTTACTTGGTGCTTCCGTCTCATTCCCGTCCCGGCTCCCACCACCATTGAGAAGGGAGCAAAGAAAGCACTAACTAACATGGATTGAAGTATGCAGGAAATATCCTACCTTGATTGCGTGATGGCTACCTACCTACTTACTTACTTACTTATCAGCCCGGTTGTTGGGTTGGCGGGTTATCGCTCGCAGAGTTCACTTGGGGAAACAAGATGGGGATGGGTAGGCACTAGGAACAGCAACTCTCGGGCCGCCCGTTCGCCACTTTTCTTTGCCCTATCTGTGGACTACCGTTGACGTTACTTGATAACGCTGACCTACATAAACTCCCCGAGCGACAGGGGAACGGGAGCAGGAGAAGAAAAGCGCAAGTGAGAAAAGCGTGGGGTGGGCAGCCGTGTCAACAACCGACCCGAACCCGGGAAACCACTACCGCATACCGGTACATGACACGGACATTGGTGTTGGCAATCACCTTGGAAGAGATTGATCAATGGTCAATGGTCAATGGTCAACGGTAGAGGTACGTATCCCGCTGCTGACTATCTGTATGCCCTGTCCGGGTTCTGGATAGACGAGGAGAGTGTCCGAGTGGAAGTGGAAGTGGAAGTGGAAGTGAGAAGCGAGAAACAGCTAGCTACCTAGCTATCTATGTCGTGATTCCTTTCCGGGATGAGACGACTTCGTTGGGCTCGGAGTGAATAGACTATAGGGGAATTGGTCTAGAGATCCCGCACGCATCCCGCATCCCAGTCGATATGTAGCTAAGGTAGGTAGGCAGGTAGGTACCTCTAGTCTGGGGATGGCTCTTTCTTTGGGAGAGGTGCTAGATGACGGTGAGTCTGGGGCTATATGTTCTAGACTACCTAGGTAGACTGCAGTCTGTTTGTTGGTTTAATCATCGTTAGATGAGATGGGAGGGTGCTGTTGTTATCCACAACGAAACGAGAGTGAAGAGGCAACACTGGCGATAGGAGTCAGGTACCTCCCGTCCATCTTCATGAGACGTAAAAGAATGCCAATATCGAACAAGCAACTACCAAACGACTTCGCCATGCGACTCTTGACGAAGCTTGTTAAAAACAAAACGCAAGCTCGAACGCGAACCCGCCCGCTCCTTCCCGCCCATTCACAACAAGCTTTGGTTGGCATGCGAGTTACGCCCACGTTGTCGTAAGCTGTTTAGTTCTCGTTTCCTGACCAAGATATAAACTACGAATGGCGAGCCATGGTGGTGGATGGTGCAATCAAATAGTTTCCCGTTCTGTGTGGGAGCTTCGCCAGTGATGTACGGTCTTGGGGGCTGTTCGTCAACCCCCTGGAGTATGGCACCATCGCGACCCCACTCGCTGAATGGGTGTGTCAGCCAAGTAAACACTCACGACATGGCGACAACAGTACGTCCGGAATGGGTCAGAGGCATGAAAAACAGAGAGAGAGGGGGGGGGGGAAAAAAAGAAAGAAAGAAAGGGTTTTGTTTTATAAAGGAGCTTCGAATTTCCGGCGTAGTTTTTTATGTCTGGTCTTTTTCGGTTCTTGGACTCTTTGGCAGCACAAGTGTGCCGGCCTCTTTCGACACATTTCCTCTGAGCCCTGTGATTGATTGACTTGACGAACTGGAATAAACACCTTGCCCTTCATCCTTCCCACTCACCACCATCCGCAGCTTCCCCCTCTTCCTGCTGCCTCTCCTTCCTTTCACGCCGTTTCCTAGCCTTCTTGATCTTCTTACCAACCAATCTCATCGTCTCATCACGGAATTCTCGATCCTTCCGCTTCCTCAACCGTTCCCTGTAATCTTTTCTCTCTTCCTCTTGCACTTCCTTCCCCAGCAGAGAATCCGGGACTGTCCGGAACATATTTTCCGCTCGTCGGTCTATCTCCCTCTCCTCTGCTGCACGCTTCTCCTCCAATTCCCTCATCTTATCCGTTTTCGCCAGACGAGCGTTCTCATGCTCGTGACCGTACTCGACCACGACCTTGTATGCCGGCCCATTCAGCGACTCCATCATTACTTGCATCTCATTCTCCGCATCCTTTTCCCGGATTCGTCTGGTCCGGAACGGCATGTGGTAGTGCCTCAGATCTGGCGGTCGGACCGTTGCGATGCTGATCTGATTTGCAGCAACGGGAGGTTCATTCTCCCGGAACGTTTCGACATGCGACTCGGCTTCCTCTAGCAATTGGTCCTCCAAGCCAGCCACACTGTTCAAACGACCCGGCTTTTCGTCTTCAGTAAATCGAGCGTTGCCCTTCCATTCGGTAACCTCACCGTCTGGTCCTGTGCTCTCAAACCATCGGATCGCGTCGATGAGCTCATCAGAGTAAGGACCGCCTCGACTTTGAGCAAAGGGCGCCAAGTCGTAAGTCTCGGAATTGAACCAGTTCTTTTGGCCTCTCATTGGGATGTCATGTAATCCTGGGCGACGTCTGTCGAGTAGGATTCGTCGCAACAGCTTTCCCATGGCATAGATATCCTGCCATGTATCCGGCTCTTCCATTTGCCAGACTCGATCCCTGGGGCTCACGCCATATCTAGCCTCTAGAATGCGATCCTTGGGTAACGTTAGACGGCCAAAGTGAATGATACCATTGTCGTGAGGCTCTTCACCTTTTCTTGCCGCATTATCAAAGTTGGTCAGCACCACGCGCGGAAGTCGGCCATCCATGCTCTCTTCGTACCCTTCCTCCCCATACTCCGGCCAATGCAGCATGATGTTGTCCATGGTCAACCATCGGTGGCAAACTGGCTGCCAGTTGCGGGGTATCCTTTCTCCGTCCTCGTTGCGTTCGTTCCCCTGGCGTTCAACGCCCCAGTGCAGATAGAGCAGGGCTCGGGAGAGCTGCTCAATGAGGTGCCAGATGAACGGTTCCTCCACGCACCGGGCACGTTCACCTTCTCCCCAGTTGATACGCATGATTGCATGCTCGAGCGAGCCGCCGTTCAGGTATTCGTAGTACAGAGAGGCGTTGTAGACTTCCTCAGTGGCCCTACCATCTCTCTCAACCATGCCATGGTCCAGATGCCCATACATCTGGTCGTGAGGAAATCCGTAGGCGTACAATTTCTGGAAATAGGGTTCATTCGGGAGGCGCACCTCTACACGCGGGTCGCGGTGGTCGCCACTAATCCGAGCGAAACGAATATCCCCAGGGATTGGGTGGGCGTACATCTGCAAACGCCGTGGCAAGCGTTGTCTTATGTCCTTCCGCTCGGGGTACAAGGTCGCCAGGTCGGAACGCCGCAGGTACTTGCGTACGCGCTTGTTGATGACCAATTCCTCGGTGTACAAGTCGTGGACAAGTAGAAGTCGGTTGAGTGGAGCAAGCTGTTGGATGAGAAGGAATCCCCTTGTACCGAGGCTTCGCGCGCGTGACTGAAGCCACTTGTAGCTCTGGATTTGATTGATAGCGATGTCACCGTCGTTCCATTCGTTGTCTTCTCGAGGGGCCAAATCCCAATGAGCGACGGGAAAGAGGATGGACCAGTGAAACATGTCCCCGGCCTGGGTCGGGCGCTGTGGCTCTGGTGATGCAGCAGCATCTCTTCTTCTTCTTCTTGCAGACATGTTTAAGTTGGTGCTCTGCGTTACCTCGGACTAGAATTTGCGACGAATGGAGAAGGTTACGGGAGCAAGTAATAGTTGTGAATTTGCCTGGAGTTGAGCTCACGAAGCTTTATGGGTATCGTTCTGGTGGAGACATCCTTTGTATCCTGCTATCCGCTTTCGGTGTCGAGGCGTCGAAGCAACAAAGGATGTTGGGTGGTCCGCACTAACTGTATTTACAACAATCAACAAAGGGAGCCAGTACCAACCCAAAACGGTTCAATAACCTGCACGCGTTCCAGTCCGGCCGGCACTGAGTAGAGACAATTGCTTTCTTGGTCAACAGCACCCTTGGAAGACCAAGGGATAAATGGCACCCAGAGGGTCGAAAGCCGTTTCGGATGTGCCGAGTAGAGGTAGTAGAAGCACCTTTGTACAACTCCCAACACCCGGAAAGTGTAAGTTTATTGTCGTAGCGGCTCATATGTTTAAAGACCTTTTAGCGATGCAATCAGGTTGACGATATGATGAGGTTGGCGATGGATAGGATCAATGCCCTGAAGGCTTGGTGCACTGTCAAAATTACTGACGGCGCGACTGATATTCATGCGCATGAATGTTTCGAACATTCCTTCGTCGGGAATCTTCACACAAAACGGTGGATCTTTCATCTCGACTCCAGTGCACTCGTCTGGGCTAGAAGACTCTTTCCCTGGAGATTCCAGCTGCGACTTCTCAGAGCGTTCCGGCAGGGAAAGACTGGGAGCGCGAGGCGCTTCTGCTTGTAGCTGAGACGAGTAGGTGATATGTGTTTGGTGGAGTGAGATGGTGTCTGAAGTCAAAACGGGTGCGTGTAAAATAAAGGGGTGGTGTGGCAAGTTAAGTGTCTCTTCAAGCCATGCGCGATATGCGGTCAGGTACCGCAGAAACTTGGTCCGTTCACCTTCGGCTTTCACCAGACTCTGAGTGCAATGAGTGGGCTTTACCAGGCTCGATTGCGTAGAGTGCCTTGCCTCAAACATGCTTAAGATGCGAACATCCGAAGACGAACGGTCCGAGTTTTTGCGGTAATCCTCCTGTCCTGGGACACTAGTGAACTCTGAACCAATACGGATCGCAGTTGACATCATTATCCTCTGCAAGAAGAGGGCGAGCTTCCACTCTCCAACCACTGTAGTCTCTGCCGTTCTGTGCAAAGGCCAATGAAGTCTATCCGTGGCACCGATGGTCGGTTTTCCAGGTGCCGAGGGAAGTCCCTCGTGGGCCCAACGAGCAGTCTCCCGATGATAGCATAGCACCTTCGGGCCATATTCTTGTATTATAGCTGTGGCGAGGTGCGTGAGGACTGTGCTGAGCGTTGTCTTCTCCGAGTAATCCTTCCCTTTACGCAGAATGAGCCTGTAGGCATTTAGGGTCTCCTCGAGACGCACAACACTGGACATGATGCCCCCCAGGAACTCGTGCAGCCGCCGATACTTGGGATCAATATTCGAAGAAAGGATCATCCACTCGAGCAACTGCAGCGCATCCCGAATATCCTCCCAGCCCATTACCACCCCCTCACCGCTCCCGCACGAAACCACCCCTTTCCAAGCCAGCACCACTTCCTGCACGATCAAATAAAGGCTGGGCGCGACAGTCATGGGGAAGTAGTCGGGATGGATCGTAGGAAGGGGCTCGTCGGGGTTCGGGTTGCCCCAGATGTACGACACGGCCTGGAAGGGCGGCGGTGATGCGGAGAGGGGGGCATGACTGAGGAAGAGAGAGACAACTGGCGGCGCAAAATTGGACTCTGAGGGTGCCTTGTGGGTTGTGTCGAAAGTTAAAAGCCGGATGTCCTGTGTTGTGCGGGTGAGTGGTTTGTGTGGGGATCTTAGGACCATGTCGGCGATATCGTAGGGGTTTGGCCCGCAGTCACGGAGCGGAGAGGACGGGACGAAGGTTGGGTCAAGATGAAGCTGGGTGGTTCAAATTCATTCCGGGTGCCGGCAAGATGATTTGATCCAAACTTCAAGTATCGATGGCAGCAGGAAGAAAACTCTTACGTCCTTCAAGTCCAAGCGAGCGCTCTCACGGTTCATATATTGGGCGCCGAGATAAGAGGCAGCCATTCGGGGCGATGGTCTCCAATCCAGTCCCTGCCCACAGTAAGCGACAGTAAGGTTACCAGCGGCGCTTGCTTGCCGCTGGCCCACACATTCGCGTGGTCATCACGACGCGGAGGATCCATGCCACGATGGCCAAGCTTGTTGTTTGCCAATCATTGAGAGAAGGAAAACAAAAATGATGCGACATGCGCCCAAAAAACATCATGGATGTGGATAGAGCTTAGAAACGTGAGGTGTAAGTAAAAGTGATGGCAAAAAGAGGGAAAAAGATAGGGCTCAACCGGGATTTGAACCCGGGACCTCGCACATTCATGGTGACCATGAGGGTTTAACCCGAAGCGCGAATCATACCACTAGACCATTGAGCCATTTGTAGTTGTTGATATTGAGCTTTGTAAAAACTGCTCATATTGCAAGTTCGTGCAATCACTTGGCGCGAATCCTTCTGTTTGTTTATCCGTCACCTTCCGGCACTGCTGCATTTTCTCCTTTCATGTCTGGTCGCTTGAAGCTTTCCGACATGCACCGCATCCATTCCCTATCCCTCTCTTCTTTTCTCGATTTCGCGCCCTCCCCTTCAAACTTTAACGCCTCAAAATATAATCCGTTTTTGTCTCTCTCTTTCCACCTTGATCATCAAGGTCATTCCTTGTCGTCTAAATGGCGCGCTCCACGATGACGTACGGGGTCTGCCCGCCGTCTCGGTAGCGGGGACCAAACCCCAGGAATATCGAAGTTGTGCGATGTGCCTCCTGTTCCGTGCTGCGCCGCGGCTTTCTAGGACGGCTTTTGTTGAGAAGTGGCAGCAAGCGAGCGGGTGCTCTTGGCACACACCGTCCGACAAAATGTCCGACTTGGTATGGTAGAAACCAACAAAGACCCGGAGAATAAGCGACTCCGACAGACGACCCAAATAGCTTTAGGAGATGAAATCTTCGTGGTGGGCAAACCCTTGTCTTGAAAGATGAAACAAAAAAAAGTCCCCTACACAACACTCAAAGAACTCCCCGGCTCCACCAGGTCTTCGCCCCGTCCCGTTTTGCGTCGTCTCCACCGACCCCAGAGCCAAGAATTCAACATCCCCAGATGATCTACAACCAGGACCATCCAAGCCACCTGCCGAGAACTTCCTTGGATGACGCGCTCGAATCGCCTTGTTTGAAGCACCTTTGACAGGTATGATAGGTTCCTCGCAGTTGCGTGTTATCTGGTACATTCCGGCCGTTGCGGCATGTGGGGAGTCGGGGGGCCGTTGGGATGGAGAGGACAGGGAGTGGCATGTGCATCAATGACATCAACCGTTATCTTGGACTGAGTTTATCTCATGTGTATATATATATTATAGTCCTTCTACCTCTACCACAGCAGTACCATCTTGGTTCCCGTCAACCGATTCTCCAAAGGCCACCTCCATACAATCATCAGCACCCACATAAATCACCAACACAAGTCACCACCACCACAATAACCATACCACACCAACAAAACCATCAAAATGCTAGCCCGCCGCGGTGTAATAGCCGACGAACTCACCGAATCCAGGTCCCACGTCCAAGAAGCAGTACTCGGAAGCAGCCCCGACAACCGAACCACCCCACAATCGCACTCCGAACCACATCCCGAACCCCCCAAAACATGTACCGATCCAAACTGCCATTTCTCGCCCTCTACCTCCGAATCCGCATCGGCAACCTCCTCTTCCACCGTTCGCCAAGCACAAGGAAAAGACCACCACAAACACCCCACAACACACCACAGCCACCATCACCACCACGAATGGGATAACCTACCGGGAATCACCTCGGAAGCGGAGGTTTTGCGGCAGATAAAGATGCAGCAGCAGCAGCAAAGGGAACAACAACACCACCACAAATGGGATAACCTACCGGGAATTACTTCAGAGGCCGAGGTTCTGCGGCAAATGCAGCAGCGGGAACAGCGGGAACAGCAACAGAAAAATGGTGGTCAGGAGCAGAGCCAGGACCAGGATTCAGAGGTTCAGGGAGGTAACAACAATAAACCAAAACAAGTGGTATCAACGCTTGAAGAAGAAGGGCAGGCTGGGAACAGTACCACCGGAGGCCTCTCCAGTGAAGTCAGAGGACAGGAGCAAGATAAAGGGAAGCAGAGAGAGGGTGACAGTCCAAATAGGGGACGGGCGGCGGGCAGTACAGGGAAAAGTCACGGTTAGTCAGAAAATCTACTGTGTGATGTTGTTGCAAATGTGCTGACCGATCCTTAGGTACAGAGGCGAATGTAGGAAGCTGGAGTCATTCAAGGGAAAGGAGAAGTTCTTCCGCCGAGGACAAGGCGGGAGCTGGACAGGAAGGAGAAGGAGCAGGAGCAACACAGGGTTCATATGACCCCAATGACTATGACCGAGGAGCGTATGTGGAGACTAGTAGGGTTGGGTTGGAGTAGTCATTCACCACCTCAATGTCGACTACTTACCACTCAATCCAAGATTTTCCTCTTTCATCTACCTGGCAGAGATGAGGTTTATCACATAACGATCATTTCCACCCCTTAGTTATATTCCCTCCCTCACTGCAAATTCACAAACAACCCCCCATCAACCAATACCTGCGCCCCCGTCACATACCCACTCAACTCCTCACACGCCAAAAACACCGCCGGCCCGCCCACATCCCCCGGCCTTCCCAGTCGTCCCAGCGGTATCCGTCCCTCCATATACCTCCTCTTCTCCCTTCCCTTTTCCTCGTCAGCGTTCAAATCCCCCTCATTCAACTGCGTCTCCACCGTCCCCGGCAGTATAGCATTACACCGTATCCCATACCTCCCCAACGCACACGCTATACTCTGCATCAGACTCAACACCCCCGCCTTGGTGGGCGTATAATGCGTCTGCTCTGCGCCTCCCACCAGCGCAGAAATGGAGCTGATGCCTATTATGCTTCCGCCCGGCGGATCCTGGTGACGCGCCATCTGTCTGGCTGCCGCTTGGACGACGTAGAATGCTCCGTCGAGATTGGTTCGGACCGTGTTGCTGAATAAGTCGGCATCCATGTCTAAGAAGTCGGCAAATTGGCAGATGCCGGCGTTGGAGACGCAAATGTCTAGGCGGTCGGTCTTGAAGGTGTCGAGGGCGAATTTGACTAGGGCTGGACCAGTGGACGGGTCGCGGACGTCGCCGGGTAGTAAAGCTAGGTCGCCTATTGTTGTGTGCTGCGGTGAAGAGGAGGAAGACTTGAGGGCTGCGGCTTCGGCGATCAAAGAGTCGACGTGGTGTCGGTCGCGCGGGAGATCGAGGTGGTTAACGGCTACGGAACAGCCTTGGGAGAGATAGGCGAGGGTGATGGCGCGGCCGATGCCGGTTGTGCCGCCGGTGATGATGGCGGTTTTGGAGGCTAGGAGGTTGGTTGGTGGCATTTTGGAGGGTTTGAATCGGAGGGTGGGAATTGTCGTTGTTGGTTGGGATTGGAGTGGTGAAACTGTGACTTTTCAATGTAATGATTCAGAGTCAAGCAAGTGCGGTTTGATGGGGTTATAAACTGGCAATGGAAGAATGAAGAGAAGGTCTCGGTTAGTTTTCGTCAGACACTTCAAGCAGTGATCACAAAGAGATGGTGTTGAGCCAAGGGAGCTTCAGATTAAAGTCTCATATGTACTGCGTATATTCATGTCATCATCAATCACCTCCATCTCATATTGCAAAGTGTAATCCATCCAATTGGCCCGACTAAAAACCATCACAGGCTAGTAAGAGAGCAGATGGTGTTCGAGAGCTGCGCAGACAAAATGGAGGGGAAGAGGGGAAGCAAAAATATGGTGGGTCCCAAAACCAATTCCTTGGCCCACCATGGTGGGGCTGAACCCAGAGATTCCTCCACTGTACCTCGGGGAGAATTACAGCGAGATTGGCGAGGTCGGTCCGGTCATTCCACTTGTCCGAGCACCCATTAGGTTCTCCTGGTTCCTTCATTCTGGAAATTGATCTTGCTTCTATGTATGATACTTTGCACTCTTCGCAGGATTATTCAATGTTAGATATCAATTGAATCAAAGTTTCCAGACACGAAATCGGTGTGAGTTCAGAACTACAGAGCTGCCATAGAGGTTCTCACGATGACGTCAGTGCTGTGCTCCGAGTAATGATCGGGTCAAATTGTTTTGGGTTATATGTTCAAAAAAGGAGGACGGATGAAGTATTGATCATTAAACTCATTTCAGACAAAACTTTGTAAACCTCATATACGACATTTCTTCTACAAGCTCGTAAGCTCCTGAATCCTCGCTACAAACCCATCAAGCACCCCATCACTCTCGTCCTTGTGCTCTGTCACCCCCGGTGCCGGCGCCGGCTTTGTCTCCTCAGCACCTGTGACACCCGAACTAGCACCCGCCAGTGTCGACGATACCGCAGGTGGTGGTGTAAGCAAATAAGCACTGGGGATCAACTTGGCCCTCGCTACAGGATTAAGCGTCAACCCAAAGCCCGGCTTGTCCAGGTCCGCCGTCGTCAAGAACCCCTTGGTGGGGATTGGTTCATCCAAGAACAAGTCGCCAAACACCGGCAGCACGCTCTTTCCGTCAGGCGAGTTAGCCAAGTACTCCTGGAACGGCGTATTCGGCTGGCTCATCACAAAGTGGTAGCTATACGGTCCACTAGCGTGCGGGACAACGGGAATGTCGTAAGCGGCCGCCATGGCAGCCACGCGGAGCAGCTCCGTCATGCCGCCGAGCCACATCACATCCGGCTGGATGATGTCCAGGTTTCTGCCCTCAATCAGCTTGCGGAACCCGTAGCGCGAATACTCGTGCTCGCCCGTGGTGAACTTGACGGTAGGGTGGGCACGCTTGATCTGCTCGAAGCCGTCCGTGTCGTCGGGGGAAAGACACTCCTCCCACCAGTTGATGTCGAGGTCCTTGGTCTTCTCGACAATCTCAATCGTGTACGACACGTTGAGCGACATGTAGCAGTCCACCATCAGGGGAAAGTCCGGGCCGACGGCCTCGCGATGCTTGCGCAGGAACTCAATGTTCTTTTGCAGGCCGACGTGCCCTTCCTCCGGGCAGTAGGGGAGTGGCACCTTGGCGCCCCAGAAACCCATCTCCTTGGCGGCTGGCGGGTCAGGACCGGTGCAGTAAAAGTTGAGTCGCTCCTTGGTGGCGCCGCCAATCATCTTGTAGACGGGCTCGTTGCGGATCTTGCCGAGGAGGTCCCAGAGGGCGAGGTCGATGACTGAGATGACGGCAACGGGAAGACCCTTGCGGCCGTAGAACATTGAGGCGCGGTACATCTGCTCGAAGAGGTGGTTGGTGTTTCGGGGGTCAGCGCCGATGAGGAAACGTTCAAAGTGTTGGTGGACGAGCCAGCATGCCGGAGGACCTGTTATTGTGGTGTCTTGGTTAGCTTGACTTGCGTCTTGTGTGAATCGGGAAGTTGAACATTACCTCCAAAGCCAGTTGCGAATCCGACAGTGCCATCGGTGGCCTCGATCTCAACAAAGAAGGAGCCCAGGACATTGATGCCCCAGCTTGTACGGGAAGCCCGATACTTTTCCCATTGTGAGCATGGCGTCGAGATGGGAGAGTCGATTAGCCTGTGCTGTTAGTGTTCAGTCCCGAGGAGAGTCTTGGTAAAAGGCATACCAATGGCCGCCCTTGACATTGTGGTAATCACCACCCGAGCCAACGCCGCCGATGACGAAGGATCGTATGCTCTTGATGGTAGGGAACTGTCTTGCTGTCGCCATTGTGTCTGTGGGTCTTGAAGAAAAGGAGGCATGAAGCTGAGAACGAAGTGCACGGGGAGCGAGAAGATGTCCCTGTATATCTAACTGATCCTAAGTTCTAGCGAGGTCAGGTACCTAGCCTCGGCTTTTCCAACATGGGAAAGCACGATGGACGATGATCACTAGCCACCAAAGAACAATCGAGAACTTGGGCCACCATTCGGGTGGTGATGTCCCGACGACGAGCAAAGACTCCAACACATTGGAGATTCCGAGCTGTTTGTTCACCCGGGAATGGTTTTGTTAGGTTGGTCTGGTCCCTTGATGCAGCAAGCCATCAACCCCACCTCCACGTTTCAACGGTGGCCGCACCAACGGCTGCTGAAAAAGAATACCGGCAAAAAGAGAGCCGATGAGCCCGATATTAATCAGAACTCTATTTTGATGTTGTATAGTCCGAACGAATACTTCGTCATTTTAACCATCGACATAGGGTGATAGGGTTGTTGGTGGTTTTGACGGAGTTTGGAGGTACACAGTACCAAGGCCTGGCCAATGCCTGCCTCTGCTTATCCCGTTTGGGAATTCCATTCATTCTTCCCCGCTGGCCCAGGCCCGTACCGATTTCACTACTCAACACTCATCAGCCCGAACCTCTTCTGACACGGGCCATTTCCAACCATGAAAAGGTCACGCACTTTGTCTGCGCCTGCGCACCTTCCATTCCGCTCGCCCGCCAAGCCCACCTGTAAAAAGCTGAAGAGCCCTTGGCGAGGGAGTGGCTCGATGTTGATGTTCACAAGACAGAAGGTCACTTTTCTGGGGGATTGGTCTTTCCTATCAATTTCTCGGGCAGATAACCCAAAACACATACTTAGGTAGCCAGAGATCATTCAATTAAAAGTTCCTTCACAGATCCATTCCACCTAGTTAGTTGTTCCCACAATCGGTTATCCAATAGACGTTATTCAATGCATGTACAATTTACCGTCTCCGTTCAGGTCGGCGTTCTTAGACAAACAAGAGCGCACTGACCTCGAACCCACGGACACAGGATCGACATCAGCAGGGCCTCCACTCCACCCAGGCAACCTAAACGGCATCCGCTGCTTTTCATCCCGAACAGCCTCCCCGCTCGGTCACCATCACGCCGAGCAACCCAACGCGACTACAACCCTCGGCTCAGATCGGCCGTCCCCAATCGCAATCATCAATCAGTAGGTATACAGGCATCCGATCGAATCGCTGCCGACCAGCGCGATGGCTGCTGCTGCTTCCGGGCAACAGCATCATGCAGCGGCAGGAGGACCGTCACGACCGCCATTGTTCCAATTCCAGGGGCAGCAGCAGCAGCAGCATGGCCCGCCAAATGCCTCCGTCTACAGCGACGACGGCCAGCAGAGCGGCGACGATGACGACGACGACGACGACAATAACCACGCTAATGACCAGGTGCTTCCTAATGGCAAGCGAAAGAGACCGCTTTCTGTCTCGTAAGTCCATATCATATATTCATTTCATTCTTTTCCTATTGGCCTCGACGACGACCTCCACCATACTACACTCGGCATTGTTTGTTAGTGCCACCATGTATCATACACGTTGTTGATAACACCCCGTACGTCCTGGCATCCTCACCACCACCAACAACGACCACATCATCATCAACATGGCGGGCTTTTCATAGACATCTTGTGTACCTATACTTGAATTTCAGTTCCAATTGTGGTGTAGTGTTGTATCGGCGAATGAAACTAACCAGGGATTTCAAGGTGTGAAACTTGCAAAACTCGAAAGGTTCGCCTGATCTTCCCAATCGCAACCCATCTCCCCCCTTCCCCATACTAATGCTGAACTAGGTAAAATGCGACCGCGGTCAACCAGCCTGCGGGTGGTGTAGTAGAAATACAGTCGTGTGCGAGTACAAAGAACGAAAGAAGCCCGGCCTCAGAGCAGGCTATGGCCGCGAGTTAGAGCAACGTCTCGACAATCTCGAAGCAGAACTCAAAAGACACGCCGACATCTTAGCGGCACACGGACTCGACCTCAACACGAGCCCGGGGAGTGTCAACAGTCGTGCTACCCTCAGCATCAATGCCAACAACAGAAATAACCATGCGCCATCAGGCCATCGGAGCACACCAAGCCTGCCGAGCAACGGCCACGGCACACCGCGCGATACAGGACCCCCTCCGGTCTTCGCTCACGCCGGCCCAGATTCGGCTGAGAGGGCTCTCTTCATGCACAAACCCCCGACTTCAGCCGATTTTGGTCTGGGCCCGCACACTCCAGCCGTCATCCATGACAACTTCCAGCACGTGGCGACTCCTCAGCCTCGTATGCAGCCGGCCATGACCCCTAGTTCGGCCGTTCAAGAGTACTATGGTGCCCCCCGAGCCGTCTCCCATCAGATAGCGGGTCCGTCGCTCACAGCAGCCGTTTTGCCGGTCACCCAAGGGCAAGGAGGCGCTGAACAGGAGCTTCCGCCGTATGGCGTTTGTTACGCTCTCATGGAGCTATACTTCAAGCACATCCACCCATGGTGTCCGATCCTGAACCGTGAGACCACAAAAGATCTGTTTTTTGGAGAGAGAATCCCGAACGAGGAAGAAAAGATCCTGCTGCATGCCATTGTTGCTACAGCCATGAGATTTGCAACTGACAAGATGCTACCCAAGGAGAGTCGGCAGCGTTTCTACACGGCCTCGAAGCAGCGTGTTTTACTCTATGGAATGGAACATTCGTCCGTCATGTCGCTGCAAGCCCTGGTGATACTTGCGCTGGATCTATGCGGTAGTAGCAACGGGCCCCCAGGATGGAACATCATGGCTCTCATCACTCGAGGGGTGGTGCAGCTTGGCTTGGCCGTCGAGACGAACTCCATGACAGTTTGTCCAAGCTATCCCTCAATCTACACTCTTCGCGCTATGGTCCTTCCAGAACCTCGCGACTTCACCGAGGAGGAGACCCGCAGAAGGTTATTCTGGATGGTATATGTGCTCGATCGCTACGCTACCATTTCCACGGCGTTCGACTTTGCGCTTGATGACAAGGAAATTGACCGGACCCTTCCATGCCGCGACGAACTGTGGATTAAGAATCAGAAAGTTGAGACTAGATGGTTCCACGCCGCTGACGATGATAGCCGACTCAACAGCAACAGCTCCGCCGACTACCAAGTCAACAAGCCCGAGAATCTTGGTGCCTTCAGCTACTATATCGAAATCCTGGGCATTCTCTCCAAGATCCACAAGTTCCTCAAGCAGCCCGTCGACATCTCGTCTCTCACCGATGTTGAAAATTGGCAGCACCGCTATCGAGAATTGGATACAATGCTCAAAGTGTGGAAATTCGAACTCCCCGATGACTACAGCAACATGGCCAAGATCTATGAGCACCCCAGGGTTGCCCGTACTCTAAGCTGCGCCTGGATCATGCTCCATGCGACCTACCACACCGCCGTCATTCGTCTGCACTCGTCAGCCGCATACCCCACCGTCCGTTCACCCATCTTCTCTCCTTCCTACATGGCCTCTCAAACCTGCCGCGACACAGTCAATAATATCCTTGCCCTGGGTAAATTCGTCGTTGAATACAACTTGCTCTCCACACTCGGTCCTCCCTTTGCGTTCACGCTCTGGGTCGCTGCCCGAGTCCTACTGGTCCACGGCAGCACTGTTGAGCGCAGTCTCAACCCGGATATCCAGTTCTTTGTTGACACCCTGCGCGAAATGGGCAAATACTGGCCCGTAGCCACGCGCTACTCCAATCTCCTGACGCGCGTGGTAGACGAATACAAGGCCAGCGTGAGTGAGGGCGACGAGGTGACGCCCAGTAGCGTGCGGATTCTGGCGGACATGCGACGGACCGCATTCGACTTGGATCTGTTGATTAGTCGCCAGCCTAGGCATGGCTCGCGGCAACACGGAGTTTTGACGGGTACCGCGGCCGGAAACAGTGTGATGAGCGCAGGCGTCATGATGCCTGTCAACAATAACAGTAACGGGCACTTTGCTATGGGAGCAGAAGGAGGAACAGGAGGAGGAGGGGGAGCCAACGATCTGGAATATCTCGATGTTTTTGACTTTTTCAACATGCCCAGGTTTCCTCTGTCAGCTATTGCCCCAGCTCAGAATGCTAGCGGGACTGAAACGAACCAGAACTACAGTATGGGCCAGGGACATGGTATGGAGGGCGCCGGCGGCGGAAGAGGACTAATTGATGATGGCGAAAGTGGTAGCAAGCAGCAGCCAGGCCAAGGCGTGGGCGGCGATGTCATGCATGGCTCGGCAATGGGAGGAGGAGGATCGGCACAGGGAGTGGGGCAGTTCAATATCATGGACTTTATGGTGTATCCTGAGCGCGATTGGCTCGAGAATCCTCGCGGTCCTTCTTGGGTCGATGCTACAGGAGGAAGGCCTGAGCAAGGGACTGGTGCTAGTGGCCCTAAGACAAGAACTGGGACTGGAAGCGCGGAAGGCGCTGGGGCTACTCTTTAGGGCTAGGAGCGCCCCCAAAACCATCAACCCCCGCATCGGACAGGAAGGAAAAGGAAATACAAGAGAGTGGTTTGCATCCGATGTAATCGGTGGAAACAGAAGGTGAGTTATTCCTATCTTGTGGGGAGGTGCTGATATTGACATGGCCATGTTCTTTCAGTGTGACTGCCAACGCCCTTGCTCAAATTGCATCCGTCTCAACAAACAAGATGATTGCCGATATGAGTATTGAACGCGTCCGCGGCCAAGGAGCAGCCAGCAGGTGTCTGGAACTGGTGCTGCTGGAACACTCAGAACAACTAGCACAGGCGAACCGCAGTTCAGATTATATTTCTTTTCTCGGAAGGATGAAGAAAACAGGTAGCGAGCGGGCCTGGACGCGTGATCTTGGGTATATAGCGTGTGATCATATATGAAGGAGATGGCTTATAGTAAATAGTGCTTTGGCAGGCATAAGCATGCTTGGCTTTTCTTGCTTATTGTAGAACGGAAATAGCGAGTACAAGGTAGTCAGTTGAATAACTTAACGAAGGGGAAATAGCGGTGTTCTTTGGAAGTAATAAATATTTTTGGACTTATTTCAGGTGTACTGTCTTCCACTCAATGTGCACCCATCCAGCCCTTTCACTTACCTTATCTTGCTCTTATACTACAAATAAACAGAAATATGTGTATGAAATGGATCGAATCAAGTACATACACTACAAGAATAGGTGACAGAGCGGTGCTGGCTTTCCACCGCAGGGCAGCAAATACGAAGTTCCGTCGATTGTTCAGAAGGTAAGGAGGTTGCTGAGGAGAAACGAGAGATTTCCCATAAGTTCAATTGAATAAACAAAGAAAGAACAAAAGAGCGAGAAAAGAATTGTCATCCGGCAAGGCGAACAAGACTGAACACATGAGAGAGAACAACTCGGCAAAGCGGCGGGATCGAATGGATCGCCGGAACCACCCGTCCGCCCGTCGGTTAGTCAAGGATCAATTGGTTCAATGTGGAGACATTTCCAGCATGCATGCATGCACACAATTGGGATCAATGTTTGGGAACGATTCGTTGTTTGGAAACAAAAAATAAAAAGCACAGAAAAAAAGAGATAGAAATGGATGATCCATGTTTTAAGCCGTCCCGCGGGCCGCATGAGGCGGCTATGAGCGAGCATATTGAGCGGGCATGAGCGAGCGGGCATCGATGGATGCGGGGAAATTTGAGACCTACAGGATGGGAATTCGTGCACATCGGTGTCTTCAAAAATTGTGAGAAAATGGAAAGTTGCAGCGAGTAAAGTCTAAAACAGACATGAGCAGGGAGGAGTAGAGGAAAGGAGAGCAAAAGGAAAGAGGCGGGGTGGATTGAATTGAATGATTGATTGATTGACGGCACGTGCTATGTCTCTCAGCGCAGATACTCATTTCTTTCCTTTGATCATCGCATCGTTCAAAAAAGAATAAAGAAGAACTGAAGAAGAACAAACCCCGGTCAATCGCGGCCTCGGGACTCGTTTCGCTTGGAGATCATTTTTCGTTAGTTAGGTAGTTGGATACTTAAGTAAGCAAGCAAGCAAGCAAGCAAGCAGCCTTGCGGATGAATCCGTTGGCTGTCGTTGTCGATTGAATTGATTGAATTAACGGGTAATTATTTTGGGGTATAATTATCTCATCTCATCTCATCTTATTTGATCTACGTGCTGCGTATCTGCATTGGTGGACATTGGATCGGAGATAACATTACACACTATTGGCACACGACTCGCTCGCTTGCACATGATGACGGACGGATGTTGGGTCGGTCGCCGTTGTCTTTGAATTGAACTGTAGAGGTATAAAAGACAGTCCCCCTCTGCGAACCCCTCTTTTTCGGAATGGCCTCGCGTGTTTCGTCGTCTGCCTGTCTCGGTCAATCGGTGGTTTTGATGGTATGACGACTTGTCGTTCGGTTGTTGTTGTTGTTGTTGTTGTTGTTCGTTGCTTTATCAATGCGATTCCACTTGGGTGTGAGTGGGGTTTGGTCGCAATGGGGCCGCGGACCGGGGAAAGAGGAAAGACACAAGGCGGCTAAGCTGGAAGTGGTTAGGGTGATGTGCATTGGGCGGTGAGCGTTTTTGTACCTTTGTAGCCTCTGGCAGCTGGTGGATGGTGTAGGTGTTAATGAAAGTGTGGAGGAAGCCACCAAAGCTATAACAAAAAGAAAGACAGCTGACAGCTGAGGGAAGGTGCTGGAGGACTGTTGTGTGGTGTCATTGGTGTGAGCGGGTACCTGTTCGGCGCAACCCTTGTCTCTGGCACAAGCCGCGTCTGGGCCTCTTTTCACCCCGACACCTTTCCATTTGTGGTAGGAAGTCTTGGCCGCATCTGTAAGCGGGCTGCAACGATTGCGCCAGTGTCAGTCATTGGCGACGAAATGCACGCATTCTCTGCTTGTGCAGTGGTGACCTGGCGCGTCCTCGACCTCTGGAATCGAATCCACAATGGACGCCAGTCATTTCTGCTGTGTGTTGTTCAACGCCTTCATACCCAACACGAAGCACATGAGGACCGGACCGGGGCCTCAAATGGGGACAAGTGGAAGACATGGATCATTCTGCTTGAGGAACCCGGGGCCACGGGGACAGGGGGGGATGCCCAACCAGTGCTCGCCGTTTTGGTCGTTATCATTCAATTTTCCTTCTTTATTTTTTTTCTTTTTTTTCGCTCTTTTTTTCTCTCTCCATTTCCCTTCGTCTGTCTAACCCATACCCACCGACCGATATCCTATACCTCTAGCCTATAGACCGGCGAGGCCCCGTTTCTTCTTCCTCTCAATTCTGCTGTCATCAGGATCCCAGTGTCAATACCGGAACACCCACTTTGCCGGGTTCACCGTCCTTTGCCGGCCAATCCTTGCGACTTCCGAGTCAACGATCCGTGGTCCTCGTGCTTTTTCCCGACCTTCTTTTTCTCCATCCTGCCTGCAAAATCTCCGACACGGCATTCGGGTATCTGTGCACAGGTGTTCCCTACCTGTTCCTTACCGACTTCTACGCTGTTCGTCCCTAAAAGCCACAGCGCCAAAGCGAGTCCAGATTCGTGCTCCCGGTGCCGCCGATCCTCCAGTCAATCAGGGGTCGACACTTCAGCAGCATGGTGGAGGTGGTGTTGACCAAGACACCATCCTCCTCCTCCTCCTCCTCATCCTCATCCTGCTCCTCTTCATCCGCCTGTGACGACAACACATTCCAGCGACGGTTCCCGAGTAGCCCGACGAGTCCAGTATACACACTATAGGCATGGGAATGGGAATGGCAGACGCCGCGACTCCGACCGCCGACTGCGAACAAGAAGTAGCCGTTGCCGCCGCTGCTGCTGCTGCTGCTGAGCCCGTAGCTGAGCTCGTGCCGCAAAACCCTCCAACATCACCCACCGCCGCCATGGGATCCAGCGGCGATAACTCCGCCCAGGGGGCACAGCCGTCGGCTATGCGGTGCTGCTGTGGAAGGGAGGACTGCGTCTATCTTAGGCACAACTGTACTCTCCTCAAGAGTGTCGAGCGCGATGTCCATACGGCCGCCAAAATGGGCCAGGTGAGTAATCAATGACGCAGACCTGCTTCCTGTTTGATGCGTGCCGCATTCCTTTCATCCGCTCCCTGTGCGCCCGTCACCACCGTCAATTGCTCCCTTCATATCCCTTGATTTGGCTCCGACCATGGCTTGGTTGCAAAATCATCTGCGTCTACCTTGTCTTCCTCACAGATTGCACAATGCTAGAGTGGTCGGAAAAGACACCTGCAACGCACAGCAAATGGCGCGCGCGACAACCCAGGCCGGAGGAATGCTTCTCCTCGCTGACCTTTTCCCTCCAGACTCTGCTCATCCGCCATGAAGCCTACATGGCCGCCGCCGAACGCGACCGCGCCGAACTCACCGCTCGCATTGAACAGCTGGAACGCGAAAATGCAGAGCTCGAGGAGAAGAACAGGGAAACGATACACGAGAATTACAGCCTCCATGCCGAACTCGAGTCGCTCAATGACACCGTCCGAGAGGCCGACACTCGCATTGACTACCTCGAGACCACCCTGCGCGAGTCCCAGCGCGAGATCCGCCGACTGGAATTGGCGGCGGAGAGGGCAGCGACCCTGGAGAAGCAGCTCTCCATGCTCGAGGAGGAGCAGGCGACACTACAGGCGACCTTGGTCAATACACAGGAGGAGGCGCGCACCGCCATCACACGTTGGAAGCAGGCCGAAAAGGGAATCAACGACTTGCAGGAGCAACTGGAGCGCATGGAGAAGGAAGCAAAAGAAGAACGGGAACGACACGCCGAGGTTATCGGCCGTATCGAAAAACAACGAGAAATGGAAAAGGAGCTCAGCACGGCAGCAGGCAGACTTAAGGGTGCTGCCGCTGTCAAGTCCCTATCCGACACCAAGAGCACGCGCAATGTCGTGTCGCATTTTGTACGCGACCTCTTGCAGGACAACGCCAACCTACAACTGGGCATTGCCGAACTGCGTGAGATGCTAATGAACTCACACGACGAAATCCAACTCTTACGGGAACAGATACATTATCACCAGCCGTCATCAAGTAATCCTAAGCAGTTGGGTACCGTATCAACACTACAGACCGAATTCGACGATCCAGACTCGGCCAAAACACCAAAGATCTCACAAGCCGTACACGTCCACCACCATTACCATATCGCCCAGAAGGGCGAGTCACGAAAACAAAAGAAGAACAGGAGATCCATGACTTCAGGTACCTTTTCGCCGCCACACATCATCTCAGCACCTACAACACCAGTATCCTCCCAGAATCCCCAATGGCAGGCGGGCCGTGGCCTTGGGCCACCCTTTATCCCGCGTCACAGTGCTCACGATTCCACCTCGACAGCAGCAGGCCGTTGGTCCCTAATCTCCGAAATGCCCTCCGAATTCGCGCCATCCTCCGCGCCGACCTCTCCCCAATCGAACCCCCGGCGCAATTCCGTCTTCGACCGCGGCATCATTGAGGTGTCGGTCCCCAACTCTCCCACAACAAGTGTCGATCCAACTTCCCCCGAATGGAACCGAAAGTCGCACCGCAGACAGGCATCCCAATGGTCGACTCGTAGTACGGCCATGCACAATTCCGGCACCTGTTCACCACCATATCCCGGCCACCGTTCGCTAGCCGGTCTCGTTCTTGCCGAGGAGCTCAACCAGGCCATGGGCGCCTACACCACCGACGACGTACCCGACATGGCCCACGGGGTTTCCTCCGCCGAAGACGACACCGTTGAGACCATGAGCGCAAATGGCGATGTCGATGACCCGGAAATTGTGACCGACGACACGATTCACAGAGATCTCGACTTCCACCCCGAAGCGGCAGAGCAACGAACAGGAGGACTCCGACGGATGACCTCACACGAATCCATCATGTCCCTCTCCAACGGTCTCGACATCCACACCCTCAAGGTCCGCCCGAGCCAACTGACCCTGCGACCCCTCGGCCTCAGTGCCGCCGGAACCGGAATCAGCAACGTCACGGCCATGCCGACCATCTCGGCGCGCGGTTCGCGCGGAAGCATGCACGCCAGAGATAATTTGGCCCTGGTAGGACAGCGCCTACCCCGACCCGTATCCACCTCCCAGAATAACAAACGTCCCTCGGTCGCCGAGCCGCCCTTCTTCCTCAATCCCAATCGTCGCGCCCACACTGACGGTTTGCATATGTCCTCTTCTGTGCGATCAACAGCCTCCCGTCAGCTGTCTCTTCCTACCTTGGGTAGGCTAGTCTCATGGCGGCCTTGGAGCCAGAGTTCTAGCCAGCCGACTACCGCAATCGACGCAGCACCCGGAACCACGGGAAGATCAACAGGACTGGAGCCAACCCCGGAACTCCCCGAGCCCACATCCACCCCGGTTGGAACAGGAAGCACAGGCGCAGGCACCGGCCTAGGCATCGCCATTGCTGCAAGCGACGGCAAGTCATCCTACCGAAGCGTCAGCTCGTCCACCACCACTGGCACGGCCGGCACGGCAACTACAACCACCACCACCCCCCTGTCGTCTTCCTTGCGGTCCGTGTCCTCTGCAACGACGGGGACTACCATCAAGCCTAGGGCGCCGGGCATCAATCAACCCGGCGTGATCCCAGGGTTTCTGTCGAGGAAGGGTGGGTTGCCGAGTAAGGTGACGGTGGAGGCGTTGGATGTGAGTCAGCTGGGGAGTATTGAGGAGGCTTTAAGGGAGGGAATATAGGGGTGATGAAGAAGGGGATATATAAAGGAAAGGAATTAATGATGTGGAATGATGGCTGCTGTAGAAGGAAGGAAGGGAAAATACGACGAAAAGGTTGCAATATTACTACATCATAACTTTTTTTTTTTTTGTTTGGATACAGATTCAGATTCTCAGTTGTTTCAGATTTTCTCATGGCGACCCGGCCCAAGCGATGGTCAGCAAGGCAGAGATGGTCAGCAAGGAAGAGATCTTGGATCTTAAAAGAAGGGATTTCTTGGATGGATTTATTTTGTTTTAGCATCTCTGCGTCTTTGCATCAGGAAGCGGTGTTTTGGGTCGTTCGAAGGTATCGAATTGTTTTGTACATGTGTCTCTAGGTTATTTATACCCTTGTTCAAATTCGCTATTGTCTGCTTCTTGTTTGTTGAGTGCTTCTCTTGCTCTTCTTTTCCTATTGACTGCGGGTCCAGCTCCGTTCGATAAGATTAATCCAGACTCGCAGTATATACACAATATCTCATGTTGTATTTTCAAACCACCACTAACTGAACTGGAAGGGCACATCGGGACTCCCCAGCTCTCTCTCTCTCGGGACCGCAAGAGGCATTCTACCCAATCTCAGCTGTGGCTTGTCTTGTTTATACAGTAGCGTTTCGTACTACCGTATCCTACCAAATACTTCAAAGAAACCTACTCTATTAATGCACACCCTTCTCAATCTCAGCTGGCCTCAGCAGCGGCCGGTTGCGTCTACTCCGATCGACTACATCTTGTTGGTTACCTAGATAGGAGAGGTACCTACAGATAGAAAGATCTATGTTCTACTAATCGCCCATACCCAATCCAAACGTAACGTCTCAAGTGTGAGGTTAGTCTCTCCTTCGTCCTTCCTGAAAACATCAACTCCCGAAAGCTAATTCCCTTACCACCACAGAATCTTCACAACAACCGTTGCGTTGCGATTTCGAACCGACCGCTAGGTAACCATGCCACCCATTTCCCTAGATTATACGCGCCGGCCCCTCCAGTCTTCTACTCTCTCTCTCCTCTTGACGTCTCGCGCGCTGGTGCGGCATCTCCGTCAATGTCCTCGGAAAATCCACTCCCCTAGACACCAACCCCCCCGCCCGGTGCCTCGTATCACATTCCCGAAATCTGCCTGGAGTTTGAGCGTGCCGGCAGCGACCTATCATGTGTTGGATGTTGGACGAGATCAAAAGCTGGACTTTTCTTCCAACTCTGTTAACTGAAGGAAGTTAAATCGACCAGGGGACGGGGTGGAAAGAAGTGGAGGGTCTCTACGACTGAGTGCCTCGATTGGAAATTCATTCAGGAAAAGCAGATGGATGGATGGATGGATGGCAGCAACAATACGTGGGCGAGTGCGATGGGATCCCATCGTTGAAGCCAAGGATGAGGTATGGCATGATTTTGTCAACCTGGATTCATCACATGGGTAATGTCCAGATGAGATGGTGGATCTCATGTCAAACATGGGTGATGCTTTTGGGAAGGAACCATCGATTCTTCCAAACTTATGCTTAGAGGTACTGTAGGGAGAAACGGCCATGATCAGACAGGAAAGAGGGTGCCCGGACTTCAATTGCCAGTGGAAATTGCGTGGCGCTAGCCGGCTGAAATTGTCATGGTGAGGTGTACTTCTCTTATGAAGTGGATGGAGGGGGAAGGAGTTTGGCTGACGATTAGACTGAGGGGGACTGGTCAAGGGAATGAGGAGTTCAGCTTCCGTCGTCATGACATGACGCAGTACTGTCCAAGTGAATAAGGAACAGTGAGTGCTTGACAGGTTGCACGAGAAGCCTTGGGTTAGTTGTGAAAGGCAGAAAACGAAATTGTTGTTGTCGTTGGCTGTGAAGGAAAGTGCTGCTCAATCATCCTTTCCACTTCTTTCCGATTGGATAGTGGAAGTTGCTGGCGTTGATTTTGGAGATGGAAGACGAATAAAATGATCCGAGTTTCAAGTGACTGACTGCGCCTCCTACAGATAAGCAATTCGCTGCATCATGCAGCTAGGTAGCGTTGTGACTGTACTCTTCAAGGCAGACCGCAGGAGGCACTTCGAGCCTTGACGAATAACGGGAGAGAGCGTGGTTGATGGGTAGTATCTCGTGTGGAAGGAAGGAACTGAACGAAGGCATCGCCCAATTATTGAACGTCCCCACCACACTACATGCAATTCTTACCTACTAGCCGATCCAGCCTCTCCAGTCTTGACTCTCGAGCTTCACACTCCTCAATCTGTTCTCTTCTTTCTCACCAACACTGGACTCACCTCCTGTCCTCCGTCAAGTCGTCGCTTCCCGCCTCAACATGGACCCGGCGTCGATTATCGGAATCGTGGCCGCTGCATGCCAGTTCGCTGAGCTGGCGGCAAAGGGCGCAATCAAGGGCGCTGGGCTGTTGAAGAGCCTGAGAGACACGCCTGCCAAGCTCACGGAACTTCTGAGACTTGTTCAGATATCCAAACAGAATATGGTACAACTGCGAGATCACCTAGCCCACCCAACTCTCCTGAGCCTTTTGCCCCAACTTCAACTACAATCCTTTCGAGACGACATCGATCAAGCACACAAAATAGCCGAAGAATTGGAAGTGCAGATCGAATCCCTTGTTGGACCTACCACCCAGGATTTGAGGGGGATCAAAAAGCTCTGGCGAGACGTCATCACAATCAAGAAGGAAGGGGAGTTCAACGACAGATTCGAAGCCATCCAGCGGTACAATGAGCAAATCCACCGCGGACTCTCAGGTCTCCAGGTTGCTCTGTCCACCAAAAATCTGTGAGTAAACCCAAAGTTGCCCCTCAAATGCAATAGATATTAACAGCCTTCAGGGAGAGCAGTGTAGCCATTGGAACGAGAGTCAATCAGAACACTACCGTGCTGGCTGAGATAAAAGACAAGGTCTACGAGCTGAACAGCAGGAAGACCGATGTTGACATCGATGTGAACGTGCATGGTTCTACGCTCATCGCAGCTCAGCAAACTCGAGCCAGCCCAGCAACAACCCGGGTCGAATTCGAGCTGCGACTTGAGCCGGTGTCGATCAGAGACGAAATTCGAAGCGAACTGATGCTACTGATGACTGGTCAAGGGCCGTACGCCAGTGCGTCCAATGCGCTTCTTCCCATCGTATCACGCCTCTCCCACGAAGACAGAGCGCAAGTAACTAGCATGCTTCTGATGACTCAGGCTCAGCATGCAAATAACCCGAGAAGACACAGCAACTCTGCAGCAGTGAGACGCTCCTTTGATTGGCACTCCGCCCCCTGGCCACCACTGTGTGATTGCGATATCAAAACCTATAACATCGAAAAGACATTCAAACGTGGTCCATTCTCTTTTGGTTATGGCTATGAGAACCAGAAGCGACATCACACCTCTTGCCCCTACAATGGAGGAGAGGCAGTGAAACAAACCTGGAACTATCGGCTATGTATGCAACTCCTCCCTCTGGTCAACAAAACGGTGCAGTTCGCTCTCTCTGCGACAATCGGCGGTGACGGCCTTGAGCTCCAGTTCCCGCTCAAAGTGTTTCCTACCGTTCAAAGGGCCAATTCAGCGATATTCATGCTCTTTGATAATTTCGCCGAGCGATGCGCAGAGCTCGGTTTCTTCAGGGGATATTACGTTAATCAACGTTTGTATCCTCAGTTCTTGGTCCACGGCGTTTATCCCATAGACAATGAACACGACAGCAATACCGCGGTTGCGTGGGACATTGATCGTGTTCGCCAAGAGCTCCGACACATTCGTAGGGTGTTGTGTGATGCTCATGTACTGCGAATCGGTTCAATCAGAGACAGGGATGAATCAGGATTCACTGTCCTTCATGTAAGCTGCCTTTCTTCAACACACTATACCATCTTTCCTACTTGTTGGGGCACTAATTGCGGCATCACGTCCTTCATAACTAACAAACCAACAGGAGTTGATGCTTTTGGTCCTACAGTTGATACCGGTGTATAGCCACGTCGTAGACGAAATCACAGGCCTTCTGAAGCTCATCTCAGTTAATGACATCGACGCACACTGTGTCACCGAAGGAGTTGGATCATGCCGCGTGCAAGCAGTTTCAGCCTTGCACTGGTATGACCCGACCATACATAGGAAGAACAGGTACGTGAGCCTACATCTTCAATTGCAATTCGAATTTAAACAGATATACTTGTACTCATTTTGCCATGTACCATAGTCGCAGACAATGTTTACCGACGGTAGAATATCAATTGAATAGTGCAACAGCCGCTGTTTGAATGATTTTACCTCTATTCGCACAGATACTCGATTCACAAGAGCAGCCATATCTCCCACTTGATTTTATGCTCGGCATTATGTCGCTGGATTCCAACGGTAGCACGCTACAACTACATCACGATGTGACATACTACGACGTGGCCGAAGATTTCGAAGTCTTTGAATCTGATGGAGAACAAGGCAAGGCAACCATGTATGCCTCCGTTTATCGTGCGTTATGGACATTGCTAAGGAGGAAACCAGATTTGTCTACAAGTAAGCAAAGATATGCCTGAACATCTAACCGCCTTTGAGAGAAGGGGCCGTCTCGGCTTAGTATACCGCTGCTGATATTTATCATAAGTTATTTTTAATGGAGAACTCGCAAGGATCGTTCTGGATCGAGACCTCCTTAACCTGGAACAATTCCTGACATCATCCACACTCAACTGGAGAGCACAAGCATTTGGGTTATACGGAATAAGCATTTTAGATCTGGCTGTGGGTTGGAGGGAAGGACTCCAGGCTCTGTCTGCCGTCTGGACGTGGGATGCGTCATGCACCTTTTGGCTGGCGTTCATGATATCTGACAAGGACTCTTGCCACCAAATTCTCGACTCGTTCTTCTTGCCTATGAACAGTTGTACTTTCATAAGGCTTATGATGGACTTAATCAAGGCTGATGCAATGGACTGGGCTCAAACCGTTGTCAAGTCGCATGTTCGCAAACGCAGAGATCTTGCCGCCCTTGGCCGTCAACACTTATCGCCCACCGACCAAAAGAGATTGGGACTTTCCACGGCCGAAGTCACACCATTGAATCTTCGAGCGCGGGAAGTATACGACCTTTTGAGGAAGAAAGAGATCCAAGTCCCTCTAGCCTTGCATCCTGGATAAACTGGGTCGATCTATCATGTCTTGGCCACCTTTTCCGACTATTACTATGGGTTAAGGTACATCTTCGGGACGCGTGTTCGAGTTCCGTCTACTGCAGAGGTCTGTGACAGCTTCCTGCTGGTCGTAGTGGCGCAGCAGTTGTTCGACAACGGCTTTATCGTTTTCGACAAGACCCATCTCAACATGAGAAGAGACAAACTGGTGCTAACGCCCCTGGAACAAGCCACAAGGAACCTTTCTGGACTGGCACCACTACCGATATGCGTATGGCTTCTACAGAAGGGTGCCAGTCCGAATTTCCCACTTCCGATACATCACAAGGAACAAGGCTACCTCGGGCGTCGCAGACAGAGCAGCCGCAATCTTTTAGAGCGGCTAGCAAAAGGATGCACTACTCAGCCCAACTCACACTGGTCTTTGATGCGTCTGCTAGTTCAGTACGTTTCCGGTCTGTGTCCTCTCATGTCCACAGACAGCTGTGACTGTTATTGCCTCACCTCGAACGGATGTCTACCACAACACCTCCACGTATCCTTTGATGTCTACTCCTCAATATGCAACAAGCATGAGCACAAAGCTAATGCGTTAGTTTTCTGGCTCGAGTCATGTTTTCTTACCCGTGATGAGAAGTCGCTGTGCTTCGAACAAGCAGTGCGGCTAGAGTTGTTTGACAGGCTCGGCCTCGTTCACACATGCTGTCTAGGGCGGGAATACAAAATGAACCCTCCCAAACCCGAAGAAGTCGAAAGGATCAGAGACGATGACGAGGAGCTAGCATCGCAGTTGGATCTGTTAATGTTCGCTTACCGTGGGTCCCTCCTCATGTTTCTCCGACGGCATGATGAAGATGAAGAATACTCGACGGAGTTCGATTGTGGCTGTTATGAATTTGAAGATCTGGGGAAAACGCCTCCTTCATGGGGTAGCCATAATCTTGATGGCCACACAACTCGGTTGCTGGCTCACTGGCGCCACTGGTGGAGTGTGACGGATCCAATAATGGCCGATATTTACAGCATCACTCGGCTGGATCTCTATAAAGCTTATGGTGGAGAGGTCTTTAGCGTCAGATGTTGGTCAGAGGAGGAAGTAGCAGATATGATGCGTGAGACAGCTGATAGGAGGACTAATTTGAATCTGGAAGAGATGGGATTCGGCGACCTCGATTACAAGGAAGTAATCGAGCGACAATTTCACAAAGAATTGATGTACGCAAGAGAGAACATTAATCCTGGACCTGGCGAAGACGGGAACTATTGGGAGAAGAAGTTTGACAAGGCAAATTTTGTACCAGTCTACAGAAAAGAACTCCTGGACGAGTTCATAGAAAAGCTAAGGCGAGCTGTGTCGGGACAAGATGAGATGTGGATAAGGGAAACGGAGATATGGAGTAAGTGTCAATCTTGGTAATGAGTAACGGGGAAGACAGTGCAGTACTGGTTTGTTTGTTAGTTCGAGACCTCGTGTCAACTTTCCTGTGCTTACCTCGAATACGCTATTTCTGATATTCAATATGCCATATGAGACCCTTGCTAATGCCTTTTGTCATTCGTGCTAGCCATTTTGATATGTTCTTGCGAGGTTTGGCACAATACTCGAGATAGGCTTCGTCTACGTAGTGCAGTGTACAGAGTACGGCATAGTACCTACCTAGCGTACCGAGCTGAAAAACAAATAAACCAGTACTAGATTGTGATGAATTCGGGAGACGGATAGAGAAATAGCTTCCGTTGTGCATTTAGTTAGGTATATAATGGCGATAGACAGTTACGTAGCTAAATCAGCATAATCCTCAATCTGACTCGTGAAAATCGGCTCCGTATGCGTTACCTATACCCTATCTCCTCATGGAAGTACACTCTTGTCCTTTCCTTCTCTTCCTTGGGGACAGTCTAAGCATTAAGAAGTCCAATGAGTGGAGGTTATTGTAGACTGTGTAACTTATGTTGATGGGCACAAGTGAAGGAAGGGAATGTTGATAGGTCCAGGTTGGAAGGGGGAATAGGTAAGTGGTAGAGAAGAGCGGGACTTCAGTAGGTGTTAGCTGCCTGAGATACCGAGGGAACACATGCGAGACCAGTGTCGTAATAACCAGCCCCAGATTTCCGACTTCACTCCCACGATACACAACCACGAAAGAACAAACCCCAAAAACTTATTCCCAATTTCCAGTCAACTTCCTCCAAAAGCCGCTCAACATCAATCTATTCAATCCTTCGATGCAGACAGGTAGTTAGAATGATTTGTTCCATATTCTAGGAATAAAATCCAAGACAGACAATATAGGCTTACCAAAAGCCCTCACTGACCAATCAACTACGACAGCTGAACCAACAGTTGTGAAATCTTCCGTAGTATAGTGGTCAGTATGTGAGCTTGTCAAGCTTGAACATGATATCAGTTCGATTTCGCTCGAGACCCGGGTTCAATTCCCGGCGGGAGAGACCATAACTTTTTTTTGCCATTTTTGCCTTCACACCCATCCCAGTATTCATCAATCAAAAGTCACTAACACAGAGCTTTTTGCTTTTCGGGTTTCTATTGGGCGAGGGAAACATCGATGCTCTGGAGGTCCCTGCCGGCCGTTCCTGGACCGCCCCACTGAACAAGCAGCAAGAGTGGGGACATTGGTCCTCCACTTACAACCACAACTACAACCACAACCACAACTTCCTTCCAACTTCTTCCTGTTTTCCTATTTTCTTCCTCACCACTTGCGAAGTTGGGCCTACGGCGGATGGCGCTCTCTCGCCGTCATGCGTTTAACCTACAAAGGACGGAACATTCCGACATTTACATCGCTCCATCGGCCTTGGAGACGACTGAGGATTCCAATCACTCGAAAGTCCCCCCAACTTGTTGACGAGAACGATTTCTCTAGTTGATGGTGAATGAATATCTCGTTAATACTTATAATTGCTGATGCTCAACTATTCACGCGAATCCGTCCCAACCGAACTATACCTGTGCCCAACTTGCTTGGCTACCAAAGCCGATCTTTTCTTCATAGGATCCTTCCCCCTTGCCAGAATGCTCAGACGCCGTGCGATCTCCTGCACAAACGACCGGCTGGCATCATCATACTCATAGATATAGTCATACGCCCCGTAGGAACAGAAGCCAAACAAGAAAACCGAGATGCCCAAAGAGACCAGGTACGTCACCGCCACCTTTGAATCCGCATCCCACTTCCAATCCGACTCCCCCTTTTCAAAAACCGGTGTGCACACGACAACAGACAGCCCGGGCCAGGTAGGAACACGGTCGAATACGCGATGAGCATGATGAAGCATTGCCGCCACACAAACGTTCTTCGCGAGCTCAACACCCAATGCCATGCCGCCGCGAGTCTTCTTCAGCAGCCGTCCCCGCTTCTGCTTCTGCTTCTACTCCGTTGCTTGTTGTGTTGCCTTTTCTGG
This sequence comes from Neurospora tetrasperma FGSC 2508, assembly GCF_000213175.1. Lineage (NCBI taxonomy): Eukaryota > Fungi > Ascomycota > Sordariomycetes > Sordariales > Sordariaceae > Neurospora > Neurospora tetrasperma. The sequence continues at coordinate 373,972 of NW_009799103.1, read as the reverse complement.
TCCATGTGGTCCGCCTTCAACATCTGCATCTGCAGGAAGATGAGGCTTATTATAGCGACGCTTTTGCGTCGTGAGGATTTGCTCCAGATGAGATGTCGTCGTATCACCACCTTTGCCGTCTGTACGTCGTCGCACTTTTCAACCACGTCCAAATCCTTCTTCTTCTGGATGAAGAGCGACAGCAGCGATAGTTGCTGAGATGCGAGAAAGATTGATGCAACCGAGATACAGAGTGAAAGCGATGTATACCAGACCAGAACGCACGACCGGTCCAGTGCGAAGTCTTGACAATGTCCCAGGAAAAGGATCCGGTGATGATGGCTGTCATGACAGCGGCCTATCATCCATTTATTATATATTGTTAGCATTCATAGGTACCCTAAGTATCCCCGTGAACATGAAAGGCCAAGGGGTGTCTGGTGTTGTATGCCTACCGCGACTGCCATAAAGGATAACTCGTCCCTTTTCCCCGTCCGCCACGCCGCAATGGCGACCAATTGCGCCTTTCGGTTTTCTGCTACTTCTGTATCCAGGTTGGCAACTTCCTCGATCTCTTGGGCCGGCCGAACTGTGTTATAGATGTAGAGACGTTGGTATGGGAGTGTAGCCAAGAACTTGAGCAGAGTCAAGACAGCCATAAGTGCCGTACTGAGCCAGACGAGTACTATCTCCATGATTGAGACTTCTTTTGGTAGGTGCTTTGAGGTGACAGGTAGGTAAAGTATGGATACGGTAGGGAATGCAACAAATCTTGAGAGCTGTGAGTACTCAAACAAACATCTGCTCCTTCAACCGTGCAGCGTGCTGGGGGTTCCAGCTAAATACCTACCTACCTACCTACTATCACAGGACTCAAGTGCGAGTGCTTCAAAACAAGGGAAGTTGAGTCCGAGAAGTGAGAACCCGAGGGGCTTCGGCACAGCCCGCATCTATCAAATCAAATAACCAGGACCGATATTCAGCTGCATGTGCAGGTGACCCAAAGAGGTACTAGATGGCGCCCGTTCAGCCTTACACCCATCCATAAAAATCCGATTGTTTGCTCGCTGCTCATTAGCACACCAATGACGTATTTCAAATCCAGAAAGATAGCAGTTTCTGGTATTGTGCGAGCGATCCGCTTTTGATATTTTTTCCCATCGGCATCCAGCCTGTACCTACTGTGCCATATCGCCGCACTAGGGGGCTACCTCGGAGCCAATCCGCGAGCAACGCGATTTGTCTAGACTAGACCACATTGCAGGTGGCTTGCATAAGTTGCATAAAATAGAGTTCGGCTTTGGCAGCCTGATGCCGCCGTGCCACTTTCCAAAGCCCAAAACAGGAATGATGAGGTAACTAGATATCTGATTGCCGGTGGCACATGGGCATAGTTGAAGGAATCGGCCCGGCCTGCTCCGATCGTTTGAACTGGTGCTGAACTGACGATAGGTAGGCTCAGTGAAGGCGGATTGGTCCACTTTTCGGATGGAAGATATCTGGTTTGCATCGTCTGGGGAAAGTCCGGAAAGTAACGGGAGGGTAAAGACATCTGAAAACTGGCATTTACGAGCCATGGTTCTTTTGGTCGTTCAAAAGAGATGGAGATAATTCACATTCTCTCGAGAAACTGTTCATCATTTTATGTTGGCTGACTCCTAGTCATTCATGCCGTACCTTGTTCCTGCTCCTCCTTGTCCTCCTCCTCCTCCTCCTCTTGCTCCTCCTCCTCTTGATTGTGCTCTACTCGTTCTTGCCCCTCCTGATGTTCTTGACGTCCGTTGCCGTCGTTTTGCTGTTCCTGTGCGTCTGGTGCCGATGGCGCCTCTTCTTCTGGCGTTTCGTATGTCTCAAGGTCATCTTCTTCCTCTTGCGCCTTTTTATCTGCTCCCTCCCTTTGCCCTTGTGTTCCCTCTTCTTGCTCCTGGTTCTGTGTCTGTCTTTGTTCTTCCTCGGCTTGCTCATTTGCATTATCTGGTGATGCATCATCTCGCTGCTCGCCGTCCTGCTGTTCCTCCTGTTCCTGATCCTCCTCTTCTGACCCATATCCCTCTACATGTCCCTCACCCTCCATCGGTGTCGAGGCGGACGTACCATCGCCTCCCTCGCGCGACACCCCATCCCCTTGCTTCTCAACCACACTGCCAGGCGGCGCTCTATTGTAACCCTTTTTCGGTCCACGTCGTTTCTTGGGCGGAATTGTATGCATTCCTACCTGTATCCCCTCGGAATCTCTTGGTCGTATTCTTTGAAACCCAGGGAGATCCTTCGGCGGAGACGGTGGGCGCGGTGGTGGTGGCGGTGCTAATCGTGGTGGCGGTGCTGCTCGTGGCGGCGGCGCTGCTCGTGGCGGTGGTAGTGGTGGAAGCGTGTGGTCCGACGCCGGCGGCGGTATCTTTGAGGTGATCATGATCTCCTTCAGCTGCGCGATCGGCCTCGCGATCGGCCTCTGCAGCTGTTCTTCCACCCGTCTCTGCAGCTGTGCTTCCATATGTTTGGGCCGGAAATTGCTCCACTGCTCTGGCATCTTTCTCGGTTGATCCATCACTTTATACATGGAGAACGCAACTGGGTTGTCCCTCCCAAAGAACTTTGCGTATTTTAGCCATCCCTTGCCAAAGGCTTTGTTGTTCATGTCGATATCCAGCCAACCCCTGTTCCTGTTTGCGGGATCCATGTCGAGTTCCACGTCAAGCTCGCCAGCTCGCCGGCCGATCCAGTCGAAGAAGATGCGCACGGGAGGCATGGGGTCATAGGGGGATCTCCGTCGCGGATACTCGACGTAGAAGTCATCGCCTCGTCTTCGCTTCTGATGGGGTATATGTGGCAGAACCTCAGGGTCATGGAGTAGGTAGGCTGACAGTTCCTCTAGCAATTGTTCCGATTTGGCGAGGATCATGGTGCCTAGGGCAACTTTGAGGTTGATGGACGCTACCAGGCCGTAGCTGTCAACAGGCCAGTTGAGAATGTCGATGGTCATTTCGCCGGGACGTCCTCCCCATCCGCCGTCTTCCAGGGCAGGACACTGGATTAGCCACGAGCCGACCAGCTCTTCGATCTCAAAGGGCTCATATACTTGCTGGGGGTTTGTCCGTAACAGATCGGCTTTTATTTGACACAAGCGGAAGTGAGGTTGAAGTGCCAATTCCCAGGTAGGGTTACCTTGAATCTCCACCCGCTGTGGCGCCGTATTTGCGACTTGTTGGCGCATGGACGTCTCTCTCAGCTGTTCTATTACCTCAAACGGCCTATCACCCCAGCCGATAACCGTCTTGTCGATGCCGTTGCCGATGAAGGCCCAGACACGGAGGTCGGGGACGCGAAGGACGGCATGTGTCAGGATATTTCGGATATCGGGACCTCCAAACCATCCCTCGATGACGATGGGCTCCTGCGTCAAAAAGGGCATGGGGCGTCCGTGTAAGCCGGTAAGAAAATATTTGGATAAAAAGTAGTCGATGTGAAAGTGGGCCTCCATGGTAGGCACATGGATGGTTATGGACGGATGAGAGGCTGCAATGCTGGCAAAGGCCTCCTCGATGGCCCTCTCGATGCCGTACCACTCCCAGCAGATGACGGACCAGAGAGGCATCATATGGGACCGCAACCTGGGAACGGCTTTGACCACCTGGCGGGTGCCGTCGTAGTCGTTTAGTTTATGCAGTATGATGGGGTACCGTGTTTTCCATCGATCAGGTTGGCCTCTGTTGTCGAGGAAATACTTGGCCATGAAGAGGTCAACGCTGCAGTTGATCTCGTCAGTGGGGGTGGCGCATCGCGCAAAGGTTTGCTGTTCCCAATACGTGAATGCTTCTTTGTACTGTCTGTTGATGTCGTTGAACTGTCTTGTGAGGTTGTCCTCGATGGTCAGAATGTCAGCAGGCGGGAGCTTGCCTTCTTTGATGGTTTCTCTGAATAGGGCGGTCTGTAGAGCGTAAAACAAGTCGCCAGGAAGAGGCTCGGCGCCGGGGGCAGATTGGTGAACAGGGATGCCGTAGTGTATCAGTTGGGCGTGAAACCAGGCTTTGGCGACGGGTTCGATGGGCGGAACGGCATTGGGATCACGCATGATCATGTGGAGGTTGTAGGGCGTCTCCCGCTTGAAGCCCAGGGCCTTGAAGCCGTCTTTATCATATGTGAAGGGTCCATGAACAGCGGGTGCTGGAGGCATGGGCTTTGGTCCTGGGTCGGGGGGCGGCGGGCCAAAATGTCCATAGTTGCCATTGGGATGAGAGCTTGGTGCTGGCCGAGGATGAAGATCGGTATGAGGCCCGGGTGGGGGGCCATTGTTAGCGGTGGTGTTGGTGTTTGGATGGCTGTCTGATGAGGTTGAGGAGTTTCCGGTCAAGGGTCGATTTCCATCCGATGAAGGATTGGGACGGGCTGGTTGAGTTTGTTGTTGCTGTTGTTGTTGACTTTCTTGAGGTTGAGTCTCAGGTCGGCCATCAGCTTGGGATGGAGGTTCAGAATGAGATTCATGGCTGTCTTGATCTTCAGGCGGGGCATGGGCGGGACTTTGAGTTTGAGACTCGAATGCGGGTGTTTTGCCATCAAAGAGAGAGTCGACGTCCTTGTCGTCGTCGTCGGCTTGCGGGTGAGTCTCGGCGGCGGGATCTGCAGCCGTTGGACTTGACACCGGGTCCATTGTTGAGGCGTCCGGTTGGCGGTCGGTGGTACAAGGTTCCATGGCGACTACTATGTGTCATTGATGTCGCTTCATGTTGTTCAACAAGGTCACCGTGGCTCCTGTGAAAATGGCGAATGAGTGGTGATGTTGACAAACAGAAAGTGAGCTGCCCGTCGACGAACTTCAGACGCGCAAATTGACAAACGATTTGTTTTCGGCAGGCAATGCTGGTCCAATCAGTGGATCCGGACCCCACATTGGGTCTCTCCACCAAGTCACTATCAGCTTTACCGGATTTTAGGGTGGTAAGCTGTTAGTGTATGAATGGTTGCTCTACCGGCTGCCGACACCCCGGCATCTATTCTTTCAGCCCATTCATTTTCTCGTCTCATCCTCCTCTCCTTCCATCTCCTCTTCCAAAACTTCGAGACGGAAAAAGTGCTTGAGACAAAATGTCCAAAAATGTGGCCACCAAGGTACCTACCACAACTCTACCGCAAAGAAGCGACCGAAGGGACATGGAATGTTTCCGACGGCAATGACCGAGGTACTTTCACTCCCGACTCTCCGGCGACCACTTGTCTTGTCATGCCTGGGTTTCCATCACTCAGTGACCAAAACACCACGGCAACAACGTTACGCGGTTGCGCCTTTTTCACCAATCAACATTTCTCCAAGCGGGAACCACGTATTGACCGCATTTTTCCCGGGTGTCATCAGCTTCCAAGTAGGGGACTTTTATACTCATCGGTCCCGCCCTCGAAAAGCTTCGCGGCTCGACTTGAAACCCTCCATCCGACGGGAGACTTGCCGTCGGGCGGTTATTCTTTCCTCGAGTGAAGAGAGTTTGACCATCACACTCACTGACCGGATTACCATCATGTAATCTTCCCGACACAATGACTGTCGCACTGGCAAAAATAGATATCGAGGTAGGCTCAAGTGAACCTGCTATATAGTAAGATATAGCCCTCTTCTCACATCTCGTCTTCGCCCGTGTTTGCCAAGTCCATCAACTCGGCTGGACATCCATTGTCTACACTCACCCTTCACACTGCCTTCGGCAACACCACCCCAAAAACAGATATACCAGCCACCATGTTCACCAAAGCCCTCCTCGCCTTCGCGGCTCTCACCTTGGCCAATGCCACTCCTCTTCACCTTGACGACTCCTCCCCCACCTCTCCACAACCTCCAACCTCAACAGCCCTCGGCTTCGCCCTCGTCGCCAACCTCACTGATCCCGACATGGCCCGCAACCTCTTCCTAGACGACATCAACCACTGGTCCCTACGCGGCGTGCACGTCGGCGCCGGCCAAAGCACTGCCGTCCTCGCCAAGCCCAACACCACTGCATCCGGTTCCTCTGCACACACCATCGCCGAAAGATCCAGCTCCGGTCCCCACCAAATCTACTACCAAAACTCCACCGGCGGCATCTCCCTCGACAGTTCCAACCCCTTCCCCCTTTCGATTCGTCTGGGCGGCATCTACGACTCCGACTTTCCCTCCGTCCTCTACCTCGGCATCTTCTTTGGGCTTTCCACCCCTTCCATATCCATCTCCTCGCCATCCGGCCACCCGCGCCTTTTTATCTCTTCCGCTGGCGCTGATTCACCCCAAGCTGACCAACCCACTGCTCCCGGGTCGCCCATCACGGATAGCGAGGCACCGGAACTGTATCAGCGCGGCACGTTCATCGTGTGTAACGAGACAGATCCGGTTTATACGAGGCCGCAGTACCCGGTTAGGTTTGTCAAGTCGAACGGGGATGGGACGGTTAGCTTGCCGGGTAATTGCGCGAGGATTGAGTTGCTGGCTGAGTGTGGGGTGTTGAGGTATTTGGATGGGCAAGGGATGGAGTATGGACAGGATAAGCCGGGGGTTGTCTCATGTTTTGATGGGGACCTCTGATCTTAGTATGGCTTCACTGTGTAGGTCTCTGGTCAGATGAAGAAAAACGATGGTCCGTGTTCAAAAGTATGGTTACTGGGGAGGTGCTTAAAGGGCTGAGGAGGGAAAAATAAAGCGCTGTTGTGATGGTTTATCAAAGTGGATGTTTGAATGCATGCCTTTGGATCCCGGCGAGGGGTCGATATACCGAGGTACACAAGGTATTATAACAGTCCCCAACCCTCCTAATGATTGACAGTTCTCTTGGATCAATTAACACAAACTTGCTTTCTGCATGAAGACGCCAAAAGGCTCGATGAGACCACTGCTAAAAGACATGTTGACGTTGCAGTGGTGTTCACTCAAACCGTCCCCTGATCCACGGTCCGCGACAGATCTACAGTAAATCCTCATCTCCCCCTTCCCCTTCTCCATCATCGTCATTCTATATTTGCTCAACCAAGCCAAGTTTATGCCAGCCCTATACCATACAACTTCAACCACCCCCAATCCTCGCCAATCTTCCACCGTTGCATTTTGACATATCGTTTTACCCGCCTTGGCACAATGTCAGACATCTCGCAATAAGGACATAGCTAAGCGTGGTACTGTGCGCTTCAACCTTGTCTCAGGGGCTCTTCATAACAACTGAGTGGTCAATGGACAACAACCGAAACAGTTGTGTGGCGGCAGCGGCACCATGTCCACTAAGAACTAAATGACAAAAACTGCAAATGGGCGGGTGGTGGTCAGGGGTTTTTGTGGCGGCCGTTTAAAGGATGAATTAATGACAAAGACTGTTCTGATCAGTTACTCACCCTTTCTCATTTTGGTTTGGACTTTTGCATCATCTTTTGCACTCGTTTGGAGCCTTTGATGACTGTGAGGCTAAAAAGGGAATCAAAGTGTCATCGCGACGACAGAAACGTCAAAGTCTACATGCTGTCTTCACGATTCTGCGGCGTTAGGCCTTGCTAAACGACAACCACCAGAACCTTCACCATGGCGCGCTTTTCCTCCACTGGCAGCATAATCCCCCGCGGGTACCTCCGCCCCAAATCTCGCCGTCGTCATATCTTCCTCCTCGCCCTCTTACTTCTCTTCAGCATCGCTTACTTCCTTCACTCCTCCTCCTCCTCCTCTTCTCCATCATCAGCACATGCTGTCTCAGAGTTCGCCTGGCTAGAACACCACATGAACTCTCCTTTCCCCTCTCTAACCAAATTAATATCGAATACTTCTTTCGACTGGAACTCCGTCCCCTACAAATACCCTCCACCCTTTCCCCTCCGGCACTTACCTCTACCCATCAACTCCTCCCCCTCTTTACCACCCATCCAACACCACTTCCCTCCCGAATCCCGCGCAGCTCGCAAACTCCGCGAATCCCGACGGCAGCAAGTCAAAAAAGTTTTCATCAAAAACTGGAACTCCTACAGGACCCTAGCATGGAAAAAGGATGCTTTGCTGCCCATTTCCGGGGGATATAAAGATCAATTCTCCGGATGGGCCGCTACGCTAATCGACTCACTGGATACGTTATGGATCATGGGTTTACGACGGGAATTCGACGAGGCAGTGGATGCCGTTGCTGATATTGATTTCGGGACTGTCAAAGAAGGAAGTGGAAGGGTAAATACCTTTGAGACCAACATTCGGTATTTGGGCGGACTTTTAGGGGCGTATGACCTAAGTCAACGGGAATTTTTACTTATCAAGGCGAAGGAAGTAGGTGATCTGTTATTCGCGGGGTTCAACACCGCCACTCGAATGCCTGTGGATTTTATCGATTTCGAGCGGGCCAAGGAGGGAAAAGAAGGGTTGGAAGTGGAGGAGAGTGTAGTCAGCGCTAGTCCGGGAACGTTGACTTTAGAAATGACGAGACTGGCGCAGGTGACGGGGGACATGAAGTATTACGATGCGGCGGCGAGGGTGATGGATGTTTTTGAGCGGGGGCAGAATCGCACCAAAATCCCGGGGTTGTGGCCTGTCTATGTGTCGATGGCAAGGCAGGACGTAGTGACGAGCGGGAATCAGTTTGGCGTGGCGGGAGGCGCGGATTCGTTGTATGAGTACTTGCCCAAGATGTATGCGCTGACAGAGGGGATGGAGACGCGGTACGAAAGCATGTCGAGAGCGTTTTTGGAGGCGGCGGATGAGAAACTTTTCTACAGACCGATGGTGCCGGGGAATGAGGACGTCTTGATGATTGGGACGGCGGATGTCATCGTGGACACGGATGGGAAGGAGGAGATGGTGCTGAATCCGGAGAGCGAGCATTTGGGGTGTTTTCTGGGAGGGGTTTATGGACTTGGTGGGAGGTTGTTTGGGAGGCTGGAGTGGGTGGAGAACCAGGGTGTCAAGATCACAAGGGGGTGTGTTTACGCTTATAGGGCGATGCCGACGGGGATGATGCCCGAGAGGTATAACATGGTGCCTTGTCCGTCACGCGATGATGCGAGTTGCCGGTGGAATGAGGAGGTGTGGGAGAGGGAGAAGAAGAAGCGGCTTGAGTGGAAGCAACATCTGCCAAAGGGGTTCACGACGGCGAAGGATCCGAGGTATATCCTGCGGCCAGAGGCTATTGAGAGCGTGTTTGTCATGTGGAGGATTACGGGCAGACAGGAGTTCCAGGAGGCGGCGTGGGATATGTTTACGGCTGTGAGCAATGGGACGGAAACCGAGTTTGCGAATGCGGCCGTGCTGGATGTGACCAAGGCCGAGTATCCTCTGCCAAAGGAGGATTACATGGAGGTGAGAGTTCTTCTTACCTTGACCCGATATGACGCCGGATTCAAGCAATAGCTGACAGTGGTTCGCAGAGTTTCTGGTTGGCTGAGACGCTCAAGTATTTCTACTTGGTCTTTTCGCCGCCAGATGTCATCAGTCTCGATGATTTCGTCTTGAACACCGAGGCGCATCCGTTTCGAAGGCCAAAGAAGCCACGGGGCGATCGTCCGCTGAAGGTGTAATGTGTAGACTGTCCATGTGTGGATACCATGATTAAATTGGATGTACCATCATTGATCACCTTGACCATTTGTAGCAGTCGCGGTTCGCTGGCTCATTGGAGTGACCGGCGGGGCATGAACGGACTCGATGTTGCAACAACGAAGATACCCGATTCGGACCGCTGATGTTGGGGAACCAGTGTGACAACTGCCGAATGCGCATCCAGATTGCCCTCGTGAATTGGACGAGTCAGATTTGTCGACCAGATTAAAGTCGCAGTTGGAATTCCAGTTGGTGATCAATTGGGGAAGGAAGCTGGAAAGCCAACCTGCTTGTAACTGCAGTGGTGGGATGTCTTCCTTCCTGTTGGAGGAAGAAGCACGACACGTAAAAGGAAGGTGCATGTCAACTCTGCATGACCTGCAAATTCTACACATTCCATTCACCAGGTCATTTCCTACTTATCGACGATTGAAATGAACAGAAGACGTCCGAGTTCATGGAGACCAGATGTTTGCAACTTTCCGTCTCCCTGTCAATGCTGGGCTGAGAGAGTGTCGATCTTCCCCACCATGGCCATGTTCTGTTCGAGCTAGACTGTACACTCATGCCTTAACAAAGCAGCCATTGACCTGAACTCTGTCGTTGTCTGTTTCGCTGTCAGAGAGATGCCAGAACAAACCGAAGAAGCATATTACGATTGTGATTCTCACCGTTCTTTGACACCTTTGTCCACCCCTTGAAATAACGTTGTTGAAGGACATCAATAGTTTGAGGATGATAATGTTAGTGATAAGAGAAAAGGTACCTTGGAGATCAGTGTTTGCAGTCTGCACTGACGTACCTTAGCGCCCTCCCCCCACAAAGTACTGTACCCCTCCGGTACCCTGACGGTTTTCACCAAACCAGGCAAGTTTGCTTCTTCCCCTCCTTCTCCTTCGACTCCTCCAGTTCATTCTCCCCCGCACCCATCTATCGCTTACCTTTATCCGCCTCCGAGCTCCAAAGGTCTCCTTTGGTTTGTTCCAGCTCACGATACCCTCCCAAGTGCTATGGAAGAATGACTAGGTACCAACCCGACATCGTATTGTCTGGTTGCTGATCGCCACTCACGGTCATGGCCCGAGACACTGGAGGACCCTGAAGGTGACACACTTTAGTCAAGACAAATCTCGTCGAAGTATCCAATCAGATCGTCTTGTGCTAGAAGCTAGAGCTAGGCCAAGGGTCCTTGGAAAGCTGGCATGGCGCTGTGTAATGCGCACAGCACAAGGAAGGGCACGAGGGTAGCTAGGTACCCAGGTTTCTGGCTCCTTATTACCAGAGAGTAAGCCCAGCGAGCTTCCACTTCGCATCACGACAAACTTAGCACGATCCTGAACCGCAAATAACTGTCAAGAGAACAGCCCGCTGAAGTCACCATGGCTCACTCGATCGAAGAAATGGACCCAGACAAGGAGAAGCAGTTGGATGAGGTCGAAGTCAGCAGGAACAACGAGGTTAGTAGCAGGTCCATTGCACCGTGTCTCAATCTCATACCTCCAACATGCTGACCCGCACTTTTAACAGTTGACCCCGGAATTCGAGTATTCTCAAGCTGAAGAACAAGCATTGCTGCGTAAACAAGACTTGACCATTCTTCCCCTTTGCGCCGCCATCTACTTCCTCTGCTATCTGGACCGTTCCAACATCGGCAACGCCCGCATTCTCAACTCGTCGACACACAATGATATGCAGACCGAGACCCATTCCACCCAGTACCAGTTCAACATCGCCTTGATGGTCTTCCTGGTAGCATACGCCACTTTCGAGGTGCCATCCAACATTCTGCTCAAGAAGCTGCGGCCTTCGCGATGGATCGCGTTCCTCATGTTTTCATGGGGTGCCATCACTATGGGACTGGGTGGTGTTCAGAACTTTTCCTCCTTGGCTGCTGTGAGGTTCATCCTTGGTGCTTCCGAAGCCGGTCTTTTCCCTGGGTTGGTACTACTGATGGCCCCTTTGACCACATCAAGCCGCTAACCATCTGGGCGGATAGCCTGGTCTACTACCTGACTTTTTGGTACAAGTCCGACGAGCGTAGTGTCAGGGTCGCCACCATTCTCGCCAGCGCCACGCTCGCCGGTGCTTTTGGGGGCGCAATCGCCTATGGCATTGGCCACATGAACGGCGCAAGCGGACTATCTGCATGGCGTTGGCTGTTCATCATTGAAGGCGCCCCATCTTGCGTCTCGTCGCTTTTTGTCCTCTTTTTCCTGCCGGATTACCCAGAAGAACACCTCAAAGGAAGAGAACGCGAAATTGCGCTAGCTCGTCTCAAGATAGAAGGGAGCAAGAGTCATCATCGCAGCATGACGTGGCAGGATGCCAAAACTACGCTTACGGACTGGCGGCTTTATGGCCACTACCTCATCTACTTTGGAATATCGGTTCCCTTCAGCTCGCTGTCGTTGTTCACCCCATCCATCACTGCGGGTCTGGGATACAAAGATCTCCGGGCTCAGTTGATGAGTGTGCCACCTTATGCGGTAGCTTATGGTTAGTCTGCGCATACCTCCGTGATGAACACCTTACTGACGGAATTACCTACAGTCACACAAATTGTTGGTTCGTGGTCAGCAGACCACTTCAATGCCCGCGGTATTCACAGCGCCGTGTTCTCGCTCCTCGGTGCCGTAGGGTTTATAGCCATGGTCACGCTACCAGTAGATGCCTACCAGCACAGATACGGTTGTCTCATCCTTGCATCGGCGGGTTCCTTTGCCTGTGTCCCACCAATGCTGGGATGGCTTTCATCAAATGTCTACAGTACCGCTTCCGTAGGTCTAGCCATTGCAATCAATGTGAGTGTCGGGGGTGGCATTGGCCAAATCCCTGGGGTGTGGATATACCCAAAGGAGGAGGCCGCTCGGGGATATCCCACTGGTCACTGGACCAATGCGGGGATGCTTCTTATGGTTTCGGCGGGAGCAGTTGGACTCCGTGTCTGGTATGGCTACAAGAATCGGAAGCTTCTTCGCGAAAGTAACGGACAGGAAGTCCGGTTATTCCGACTCTGAAGAGGGAATCTGGGTTAAGATGGAGGCCGACTGACGTATTTACCATGGACAAGGCATGCATTTCAGCGTCGTATTCGGCTTTTTCCTTCTTTTGCTCTTCTTCTCTTCTTTGTTCTTTTCGGATAGCAATCGCAATTGTCCAAAGTCAGTCTGTCCCAAGTCAGTCAAGATGCACCCACACATGTGAATCGAGTTCGGAGAGCAAGTCATAGCGGCATACTTTTGCGCGGAGCAATTCGAGCGTGGAAGTGGAGTTCTCTTCACTCTTCTACCCAAGCGTACATGCTTGTAGACAGGAGAGATATCCTTTTCGGACATGGAAGTCCCGGCGAGATACCTGCTCTGCTCCTGGTACTCACTAATATGACGTTTGATGGGTCCAAGAAGCGATAGTAACCTCCATGAGATCGGACGGGATTTGGAGGAGTGGGGTTCTAGGTTGGGGTCCCCAATTGAAAGGATTCAGGTTGCTTCAGTAACAGAACCTGAAGCAAGAATGAGAACCCCAAAGAGTGAGAAGAGAGGAGCACCGTTCGGGTTACCGCCAGTTTGGCTCAGATCAACAATTAGGCACGTATTGCAACGGAGGAAGAAGATGTAACAGTGGCAGCGAATATACCTTGGACTCGAGCCGTCCCCAATCCCTGCCTGCTGCCGGTAAGCTTCTCCGACTACCACATAATCTCAAACAACTCGTATTCCAGGACAGGACAGTCCGACAAGGCAGGGTTATAACTCTGCCATTTGCTTCTACAGCCACGTACTTACAGCCAAACGCAACTGCCAGACCTTTAACCTGACAGATTCCGCACGACTGTGCCTATCCTGGAACTGCAAGTTTGTGTGAGGCTACACGGTAACTGCATGCTTGGTAGCAGTACGCAGTCCCAATAAGTATTCCCCGCTCGAAGCTGTAACTTTGTGCTCCTCATCTTCCCCCGTCACTCGTCATTCGTCAAACCCGGGACAGTGTCTCGCACGACCCAAGATTTTGAGTTGTAGTCTTCACGCTGTGTTACCTTCTCTTTCCAGAAAAAGAGTAAATGTGGTATCAGACTTTCAAAGCACACCGATCAAGCTTTATTCCAACTCAACCCAAGGTCGCCGAGCTAGCTCCCATGATCCGACCTCTCCAATCAAGCCTAGCATTGAAGGTGGTCTTGAGACTGCAATGGATCGAGTTGGCAGTTGCGGTTCAGTGTCACACCCGCATGACCAGCCTAATGCATATATCTGCCATGTCTGCTTCTCCAGCTTGCCCTCGGGCTGCTCCTCCGCCGCATGGCTGCTCTGCAAGTCAGCTTGCAGATTCCTGAACTCCCATCCTGTCGGGCACCTTGAGCAGGCTAGCATCTACCCCGACCGTTCAGCTTGATGACAAACGCTAAGAGAAGCCGCCAAGGTATTACGCTGGATACCGACTGTTTCAAGCCATGGAAGAAAGGTTCGCCTCTTCAGACGAACCCCAAGATGCCGGATCACGGCCAACCGAACCTCGTGATAGCACCCCAAAGGTTGGGATATCCTCGGTAGGTGTCGTTGCAGCTGGTAAGTCATACAGTTCTGGTTCCTTTATAAAGGGACACCAAGTGGTTACCCGTCTTCACGATATCCTTAGTTGCACACGTTACACTGTACCACGTTCGGTCTACCACATTTGACCCGTCAACCCAGAGGATTACTCAACTACCCATGTTCTCTACTCGGTCTACTTCATTAGTCCACTCTGGTCATAACCTTTGGTACACGGGACTGAACAAACTGTTTTTCCTTTATTATTCTCTCGCTGATTCTCCTTGATGACCTCCCCATCGACAGACCATCATTGATCTCTTTACTTCCTTGCATAATGACGCGTATCACAGCCTCTCTTGCCGGAGTCGTCGCTGTCATCCTCGCCATCGTCATCCAAAGTCATGCCGTACCCGGCACATTAGGATGGTGGAAACGTGATATCCCACCACCAGCCTCCAGCGCGGCAGCCCCAGTTTCATCGTCACCGGCAGAACATAAACCAATACCAACAACGCCACCTGATAATTGCAACCAGGCCTTCTTTACTAGTATCCTACCGCCCGAAGCAAGCCTGGAGAATATCGCGGCTGTTCCGGATGGCGGCAGCCATGGTGAAGGAAAGGCGAATATTGCGTATCCGACTGACCCAACGGACCTTCCTGCATTATGTGCGGTGACGGTCAACGTGACGAGTTCGCCGTCGAGTAGCTATCGGTTTGGGCTGTTCTTGCCGATGCCGACGGAGTGGAGCGGGAGGTTTCTTGCGGTTGGAAATGGAGGGTTTGCGGGGGGGATAAATTGGCTTGATATGTATGTGTTTATGTTGCTTTTGTCATGGTTCTTCCCCTCCTGTCAACGGAGTACGAGCATTGCTCATTGTTATGGAATTTGACCATCTTTGTGTCTTCGATGGCCGAACCAGCTGCTAATGTTATGTCTCTGTCGATCCAGGGCCCCCGGCACACATTACGGCATGGCAACCGTCTCATCTGACCTTGGCCACAACGGGTCTGTAATCGACACATCTTGGGCTATCAACCAGCCTGAAAAGAAGACCGACTGGGGATGGCGTGCCCTTCATGGAACCGTTATGCTCGGCAAGAAGCTTACAGCCGCCTACTACGGCAGCGATATCACTTACTCGTACTATAGCGGCTGCTCTACGGGTGGCCGCCAGGGTCTCCGCGAAATCCAAGAATTTCCCGACTCCTTCGACGGCGTGCTTGTCGGCGCCCCAGCCTGGTGGACTTCCCACCTCAACAACTACCTCACCCAGCTGGGCATGTACAACCTCCCCAACACCAGCGACTCGTACATCCCGACGCCCTTACTCCAAGTCGTCGCCGATGAAGTCGTCCGCCAATGCGACCTAGCCGACGGCGTCCAAGATGGCATCATCAGCCGCCCCGATCTCTGCACCTTCAACTCCTCCCTCCTTCTCTGCCCATTCAACGAACCAGCACCAACCTGCCTAACCAACCCCCAACTCTCCACCCTCGCCAAAATATACTCCTCACACCACCACGAAACCACAGGCGAACTCATCTACCCGGGCCTGACCCTCGGCTCCGAAGCCCAATGGTGGGCCATCATAGGCAACACCAACGGCGTTCCCTCCCCCTTTGGCATCGGCTACCAGCGTAACTTTCTCTTTGACAACGCCACCTGGGACTACACTACCTCTTACTCTGATTCCGTCGTTGACCTCGCTGAGCGTCTCGACCCGGGCCAAGCAACAGCAGATCACTACGACATTTCGGCCTATAAATCCCGTGGTGGCAAGATCATTCTCTATCATGGCTTAGCAGATGGGTTAGTTCCCACCAAGGGGTCGGAACTTTACTACCAGCGGACTATGAAGCTTTTCAGCGACGAAACAACGGACTTTTTCAAAATGTTTCTAATACCAGGGATGCAGCACTGCTGGGCGAGTCCGGCGGGGGTGGACGCGCCGTGGAATATTGGCGGGGCGTTCCAGGCTGGTGTCATGGGGTCTGGGGTCTGGTCGGTTCCGGGGTTTGAAGGGAGTGAGGAGCATGATGCGTTGGTGGCGCTGAGGAAGTGGGTGGAGGAGGGGAGGGAGGTGAGGCAGTTGGTGGCGACGAGTTGGAGGGCGGGGATGAATGCTAGTAGTGGGGTGAGGAGACAGAGAAAGGTTTGTGCGTGGCCGGGGGAGAGTGTTTTGAAGGAGGAGGTGGTGCAAAAGAAGGAGGATGGGGGGGATGTGGATGTGGATGTGGATAGTGAGGAGGTGTGGGAGTGTAAGTGGCCTGAGGAGGGTGGTGAGGGGGAGGTTGAGGTGGATTAGGGCGGGATGAAAGGGGAAAGGGGTATGGAAACGGTAGGAAGGATTTTTGGGTAATGGACAGGAGAAGGAGATGCTTTGGTTGGGACGGTTGAGGAGAAGTGTTGTGTAGGAACACTGGTGCATGGGGCTTTTGGAGAAGTACCTTGGCTTTGGGGAGTCGGTGAGGAAGGATAGCAAGAGGCATCATTTTAGCACCCGTTGGAGTTTAATACAGAAGAATTGTTTCAGTTTTCTCTTTGGAAATTTGATAGCACGATGACAATGGTTGAGTGTTTACCCATCATCTCCTCTGTCCCTTTGTCCAAAAAGCACATGGGGTTAGGGTTGGAGGAGACAAGTCCCGTGTAAGTGATAAGATCCCCTGTATAGCGATAACGGTTAGGGAGCTATGACCACCCTGAGGGGAGAACCACGTCGGGCCAAATTCCCCGAATCCCCAATTCCTTCCCAATTCCTCTTTTCTCCATCCCGCCTTTGGTCACCACTTGACGCCGACATCATCCGACCTACCATGCCTCGAATCCCCACCGTCGAGCTCAGTAGATATCTACTGACCGGCCACATCGCCTCTCCCGGTTGTCTTCGTGCCCGTGCCGCACTTCCCGGCAAGAATACGCGCGTAGCTCTCGGCGGTGCTCCTCTCCCCTCGCGACAGCTTCAGCCTCGTCAACACGCCTGCCACCTAACGACTGAAACCTCCCCGGCGAACCCCTCAACCACAACCTCTTCTCCCGCCGCCGCTGCCCCCTTCCGCAAACAACTAAAAGAACAAGCCAAAGCCCTCAAAAAGTCGGGCCACAAGAAGAAAAAGAGCAGCGACAACCAAACAGTCCCCGGCTGGGAACTCACCGTCGGCATCGAGATCCACGCCCAACTCAACACCGCCCACAAGCTTTTTTCTCCCGCAACCACGCCCTTCAACGACCCACCCAACACCCACGTCGCCCCCTTCGACCTCGCCCTCCCCGGCTCCCAACCGCTTTTCCAGCCCGCCACACTGATTCCCGCCGTCCGCGCCGCTTTGGCTCTCAACTGCTCCATCCAGCCCGTCAGTCGGTTCGACAGGAAACATTACTTCCACTGGGACCAGCCGAGCGGGTACCAGATCACGCAGTTTTACGAGCCGTTTGCCAAAGATGGCTTCATCACGCTCTACGCGAGGGACGGGATCGCGGCGGAGGATGGGGAAGAGATAAAAGTCGGGATCAAACAGGTGCAGATGGAGCAGGACACGGCCAAGACTACGGCACAACCGGGCGATGTCCAGTGGTTGGATTTCAATCGCGTCGGGGTTCCCTTGATTGAGATCATCACGCTTCCCGAAATCCACCACCCCGCTACGGCGGCGGCGTTGGTGAGAAAGGTGCAGATGGTTTTGGCGAGTGTGGATGCGTGCGTGAGCGGGCTGGAGGAGGGCGGACTAAGGGCGGATGTGAATGTTTCGGTCAGGAGGATGGATGATCCCAGTGGGAAGTTGGGCACGAGGACGGAGATCAAGAATTTGAGCAGTTTCAAGGCGGTCGAGGACGCGATTATTGCTGAGAGGGATAGGCAGATCAAGCTACTGGAGGAAGGCGGGGAGGTGAAGGGGGAGACGAGGGGGTGGAGTTTGGGAAGCACGGAGACGAGAAGGCTCAGAGGGAAGGAAGGCGAGGTGGATTATCGGTATATGCCTGATCCGGATCTGGGGCCGGTGGTGATCGGGGAGGATCTGGTGGCAAGGTTGAGGGAGACGATGGGGGTGTTGCCGGACCAGGAGGCAGATCAGTTGATGGAGAGGTATAACCTCAGCGCCAAGGATGCCTTGTCGTTGATGTCGCTTGATGGTGGAGCTAGGATTCAGTACTTCTACAATGTGCTTGACTCCCTTGAGGAACGCCTCGTCGCCGATGGGCAAGCCGTTCCAGAAGGCGCGGAACACGCAACCCTGGCTGCGAACTGGTGTCTCCACGAACTTGGCAAGCTCACCGACTCCGCTTCTTCCTCTACCTCCTCAGATACAGATGTCCTCGAAGGCCTAGCCATGACACCCCTCGGCGAATCACCCCTCGTTCCCTCCTCCTCCCTAGCCGCCATCCTCCACCACCTCTACTCCCGCACCATCACCGCCAAAGTCGCCAAGGACCTCCTCTGGGCTGTCTACCGCGGCGAGATCCCCGAAGGCGGAACAACCAGCTACATTGATACCCACGGCCTCTGGTTCAAGGAGCTGCCAGAGGAGGAATACGCAAAACTGGTGGATGAGGTTATCCAAGGAGAGGAGAAGATATTGGGCGAGTTCTTGAGGTGGAAGCAAGGGAAGATGAAGGCGTATCCCCAGGGAAAGCTGATGTTTTTGGTGGGAAAGATGATGAGAGGGGGGCCGGAGGGGAGGGTGGAGGCTGCTGGGGCGGAGAGGGTGTTGAGAAGAAGGATTGAAGAGGTCTATTTGCCTGAGCTGGAGAAGGGGGAGTAATCTTGCGTTCACAAAAGGGGGAATCCCGTAGTTGGGGTCTCGGTACCGTCATCGACTCGGGTCCACTGGCCGCAACGCAAGCTTCTCGGACTTCTGATCACAAACCTGTCGTGACCATCTACCCTCCACAACAAGGAGGAAAAAGAGCGATGGGGAGGCGATATCTATGGCCGTGGTCCTGTTGCCATCGTCACTCCAAAGGCACGTCAAGCGCTCGCTTCAATGGACGATAACACCGAAGCCTGGCCAGGTAGAACAACGTTCGGCTTTACACCTTGCACTCTCGGCAAACGGAACAATTGCAGACCGTTCTGACGAAGAACCAACTGCATGCCGTTCCGAGCTCGTCAGACTTCCCTTCCCGTGCCATGCGCCGTCACATTCCGACCTTGGCTCGCATTGACTGCTACTTCCCCTCCTTCCAACATTCTCAAGCGACGTATTATGGAGCCATTTCTAAGCTTACCATTGGTGATTATCGCTCTTTACAAGGCAACGACTGGCATAAGATGCTTTCGATTACCCGAATAAGGTTTCATTGGTCGTCAATCGGTCCATTGGCTGGTGCATGACGAGACCTCGGAAACAGATGGTTGTGTACAATGGGGAGAAACGGCCGGCCATGGGTCAAAGCACAACACTTTAGCCATACACTGATGGACACCCGAGGAGGCGAATGGACAGTGATTGCAATATCTCGGAAACAAGTTACCAGGCTCGAACCCCTCTCACTATAACGGAACCAGGCCACGCAATTTACCCGCTGCCATGAGTCCTGTGTTGCGCTTAACAAGGTAGTATTCGTCTAGATCCAATCAAGCAAACGCTCATTGTTGGACTTCATCTATTAATGTTCCCCTTCCACCATTCTGGTGATTTTGTCCCATCCTCACCTTCATCCTCCGCCCTTCGAGTCTCGCACACTCCTTTCTTTCCCCTTACCACTGTGCTCATCTGCCTGCCATGATGAAGTTCTTCTTTCTCTCCCTCCTCCTCGCCCCTGCTCTAGCAGCCGCCGCGGATGCGGACCCCACTACCACCTACGACTACATAGTCGTGGGCTCCGGTCCGGGCGGCGGTCCCCTTTCCGCCGAGCTCGCCCGCGCCGGCTACTCCACCCTGCTAATCGAAGCCGGCACCGACCAATGGGACAACCCGACCTACGCCGACATCCAGAACTTCAATGAGGCTGCTAATGACGAAACTACGCGCTGGGACTTTTGGGTCAAGCACTCGGACGACGCGGCAAGGGACTTGAAATTCAAGCATACCACCTGGGACACGGGTGACGGGACGTTTTATGTCGGGTTGGATCCGCCTGAGGGGGCCAAGTTGTTGGGGATTCAGTACCCGCGTGCTGCCGTCTTGGGCGGGTGCGCGATGCATAATGCGGGCGTGGCGAGCTTGCCGGAAGATGATGATTGGAATCGGATTGTGAATCTGACGGGGGATACCAGCTGGGAGGCGGGGAAGATGAGGGAGTATTTGAAGAAGATTGAGAGGAATGAGTATGCGGATGCTGATGATCCTTCGCATGGACATGATGGTGAGTTTTCTTTGTGACAGTCTTTTGTATGATGAGATGGGAACTGACGACGAGGACGGTAGGCTGGCTAGCAATCTCCAACTCTGACCCCTCCTGGGCCAAAAACGACAGCAACCCGGCCGTCAAAATTATGAAGCGGCTCGCCGAGCTCATCGGCCAAGACCCTTCGCGAGTAGCCGACCTCGCCAACACCGACATCCTCGGCGACTTCCCCAACCGCGACACCATGTCCTCCTTCTTCAACCTGGCCACCCACGCCGACAAGACCGGCAAGCGCTTCAGTCCCAACAACTACATCCGCGCCACCCTCGCCGACTCCGCCAAGTACCCCCTAACCGTGAAACTCAACACCCTCGCTACCAAAGTCCTCTTCAACACCACTGGACCCAAGCCCCGTGCCATCGGCGTCGAAGCAATGTCCGGCCCCTCTCTCTACCGCGCCGACCCCAAACACGTTCCCGGCACCACCCCTCCCAAAACCCAATACTTTGCCAGACGCGAAGTAATTCTCTCCGGCGGCGTCTTCAACACCCCCCAACTGCTCAAACTCTCCGGCATCGGCCCGGCCACCGAGCTTTCCAAGTTTGGTATCCCCGTACTCGTCGACCTGCCCGGTGTAGGCGAGCGCTTAACCGATAACTACGAAGGTTCGCTTTTGGCATTAGGCAAAGTCCCCATGGAAAGCGGTCTCATCACCATTTTGTTCCGAACCCCCAACGCGCCCACCTCCAAACGAAACATCTTTGCATGGTGCGGTGCTTTTTCCTTTGAAGGATTTTGGCCGGGGTTTCCCACCTATTACGGCCCCAATCAATATTCTTGTGCAATGGTGCATATCAAACCCCGCTCGCAAGACGGGAGCGTTAGGTTACTGTCTGCCGATCCCCAGGATAAGCCTGAAATCAACTTTCGGTTCTTTGAACATGGTGGGGATGAGGATCTAGCTGAACTTGTGAGTGCGGCGAATATACTGAGGGAAAGTTGGCAGGCGGCGGGGGAACCGGTCTTGCCTTTTGAGGAATTGCATCCGTGTCCGTCGGCTGAAAAGAATGGAACAACGTGTTCGGATGGGAAACAGGCTCAGTATTTTAAGTTGCAAGCGTATTCGCATCATGCGACGTCGAGCTGTCAGATTGGTGCTGAGGGGGATAGGTTGGCGGTGTTGGATAGTAAGTTCCGCGTGAGGGGGGTGGAGGGATTGAGGGTTGTGGATGCGAGTGCGTTTCCGAATGTGCCGGGGTTTTTCCCAAGTGTGCCGACCATGATGATTAGTGTGAAGGCGGCGGGGGATGTGTTGGCTGCGGCGGCGGCTGCGAAGGGGGCAGCTGCTGGGGTTGGGAAGTAGAAAGGGGGGAGGGGTAGGGTTGAGGAGTGGTGTGAGGGTTTAGGATGAGGTTGGCGGTGATGGTGATTTGGTGTTGAGTTGTTGATGTGTGGGTGTTGTGCCAGACCTTTACGTACCTCACCTGAAAACTAACTTTACTTTCTTCATTCCATCGCAGTGGAACATTCCATCTCCTCGCCCTTTCTTTCTCGCAAGCATCCAATTCAATCAATCGCTCCCGTTTTGTTCTCGTTGCAAGGGATTAATGTTGCCAGGTGCCTAGGATTGATTTGGACAACGGAATTGAGGAGAGTTGAGGTCGGGGAGTCGAAGTTCAGGATTGGCGTTGAAAGCATGTCTGCATATGCAGGCGAAGCATGAGCGCATTCCCTGCATGTTTGACTTGTTTGATGCAATCAAGAGAGCCTCGGGTTGTCAAAGCAGGCCGTCTGACGATGTGACTGTTTGGTTCTTCGAGCTGATGATGTTGGACGGAACTGCATTTGCACATGGAGATGGCAGCAACATCGAAGGAGACGGATGACAAAAACAGGAAAAGGGGTATGTGTAAGCCATATCTGGATTCGATGAACTTCCAGTGAAGAGATACGGACGGAAAAGACAATCCGAATGCCGCCAATTCTTGTTCACCTTCCCCTTTTACTCCTCCTTTTCTGCAGGATCCGTTTCCAACATTATGCACCTTGCAGACTTGGACTGGAACTGACATATACGAGAAGCAGGTTTCGACATTGTTTTGGCAACTCTTCTTGTGCAAATAGAGACGATGTCTTGGTAAGCGTCCTTGTATAGACAGACGGGGCGCGAGCTGGGTATAAGAGCTCGTCTTGGTGGTCCGCCCTTCCCTCATTCTTCTTCACCTTTTCTCTTCTACGTTCCCATCTCCATGCTTTTCTAACCACCCCGTCTCCCTGTTATCTCAGCTATCTGCACTTCAGTTGTCAACAGGTCACGATACCCAAAACCCAATAAGCATGGCGTACCGCCTAAACCTATTCCAATCTCTTGTCTCTGTTCTTGTCCTCTGTAAACCTATCTTGGCTCTCGATTTTGGTCAGTGGTACAGCGCTGGCAACTCAGACTTACTCGCGCCTCGTCTGTACACAGAGCATGACCTCAAACGCAAGGGGCTAAGCGATCATGTCAGCTTTCATCCCGAAGGTGCCTCCGAAGGCTTCTACTGCCATTACCCCAACTTAAAGTCGAAGGAATGGGAAGCCTGCAATGATGGGGCCGATTCAAGATGGTGCTGGTTGAGACAACTTCAAGCTCAAGAGGGCGAGTCACATCCCAAGGGATACACCGTCACAACCAACTGTACGTGCGCCCGCCGCTTTCATATTCTGTTCATCATGCTACTCCTTCGTATCGGTTTATACTGACCAGGCGACCATTCGGTCGTGTACCTAAACAGATGACAACTTTGCTCCTATTGGAATTCAGAGACATGTACGTATATCCTTACCAACCAAACGTAGGCCTGTGTCTAATAAATCAATCCAGTATCACATGGACATTTCCAAGCAGACCATTGCCCCCGATGGTACCCCTCGAGAGGCCCGTCTCATGAACGGCACGTATCCCGGAGCCATGATCGAAGCCTGTTGGGGCGACACAGTCATCGTCCATGTGACCAACAACCTCGACGACGAAGGCAGCGTCATTCACTGGCACGGTCTTCGTCAGTTCTACAACAACGACCATGACGGCGTGGCCCTGACGCAGTGTCCTATTGCCAGGGGTTCCACGTGGACCTACAACTTTACTTTGCTGCAGTATGGGACAACCTGGTATCACAGCCATTACATCTTGCAGGTAAGCAAGCGCTTTGATAATTCAGAAACTTATATAGTGTTGGGGCTAACAGTTTACTATCAGTATGCCGATGGCGTCCTTGGACCGATCGTAGTCCACGGTCCAGCCAGTGCTCCCTACGACGTTTCCCTCCCGTCGCCCCACTTCATGTCGGACTGGGTGTACAGGAAGGCGGAGGAAGAGTTTGACAACGAGAAGGATCCGGTGGTCCGTGGATCCAAGGCAGACAATATCCTAGTGAATGGCATTGGCAGAAGCAAAGAAGCCGTGGCTGCTTACAATGGCGAAGACATTCGATCGTTGTACCCCATCACTGAGATCCTTCCGGGGCAGAGGGTCCGTTTGCGATTGATCAATGGAGCCGCTGGAACATCGTTCATCTTTTCCATTGACGGACACGCGTTGGAGATTATT
Organism: Neurospora tetrasperma FGSC 2508; assembly: GCF_000213175.1. NCBI lineage: Eukaryota > Fungi > Ascomycota > Sordariomycetes > Sordariales > Sordariaceae > Neurospora > Neurospora tetrasperma. The sequence continues at coordinate 350,064 of NW_009799103.1, read as the reverse complement.
GCCAATGATCTGGTGCCTGTCGAGCCAAAGATCGTTGACTCGCTTCTTGTCGCCATTGGTTTGTCGGCCCCCTTATTATTCTCTCCTCTTTCCCTGTCCCTGATCAGTGAGAGACTGACAAACAACTACAGGTCAACGATACGATATCATCATCCACGGCCTTGACAACCCTTCCCCATCAGGTAACTACTGGATCCGCACCCATCCCGCTGACGGGTGCAACACGTTCCGCAACGGTCTCTTCAACAGCACCGACAGCACCAACGAGGACCCCCTCGACCCCCGCACCGGCATCCTGCACTACGGCCACTCCTCCGCCACTTACTTGTCCCTTCCCGACACAACCGCCAACACCATCACCGACTTCTCCTGCGCTCGCATCTCCGAGCAAACCTCTCTCCGGCCCGTAGTCCCCTGGTCCATCTCCACCACCCCTCTCAACAACCTCACCTTATCCACCTTCTACCCCTCCCACCAGACCGAAAACGACGTGCCCTACGGCAACTACACCCACTGGCTTCTCCGCCTCGACCCCCTCGTCGAGAAACAAGGCGGTGTCAGCTTCCACAACCCCTTGTTCGCCAACTTCAGCACCCCCTCCCTCCTCGACTTCACCAGCATCGGCCAAGGCGAGAACGACAACGTCATTCGCCTTCCGTACTCGTCCAACTCGACCGACTTCATCCACATGGTCATCGACGGATCTCTCCTCCCTTCCACAAACCAAACAGACCTCGACCCGGACGTGATCCCCTTGCTTGCCCACCCGATGCACTGGCACGGCTCGGACGTTGTCTTGCTAGCCCAAAGCGAGCAGCCATTTGACCCGGCGACGTCGATGGATACGTGGAACTATGAAAACCCCCCGAGAAGGGATACCATCATGGCGCCCGCCGGTGGATACGTGGCGGTGGCGTTCAAGCCGGATAATCCGGGGGTGTGGTTGGTGCATTGCCATATTGCGTGGCATGCGAGCGCGGGGTTGGCGCTGCAGATGGTGATTGATGATGGGAAGGGGCTGGTGGAGAATATGTTGGCGGGCGAGAGGATGAAGAGGTTGGAAGGGGGTTGTGAGGAGTGGAAGGCCGATCTGGGGAAGGTGGTGGATTATGAGAAGGAGGAGTCGGGTGTCTAAACTTCTTAGGTATGTTTTGCCTGCTTGTTTGGATGCGGGAGAAGGGACGATAGTAGATGTGCGTTGAGTTGAGATTGTGTTTGGACAGCTACCTAGGTGGATGCAATAAAGAGAGACAGACACATGGTAGGTAGGTAGGGAAGCAGCGAGTCCTCCAGATTGGTCACATGCACACAAGGACGAGGGGAACCTATATCACATTATTTGAAGGAGGAGAGTCATTGGGACATTAGTACTGACATTGCAATGGTAGACGATGATCACTGCAGAAAAGAAAAATGGTGAATTATCACACCGGGTATCCTTTAATATACATGCAACAGATTGTTGAACACCCCAAACACCAAGCTGTAACAACAGACAACCACCTTTTTTTGTTGATGATATTTTGCCTCGTTCCCATTGACTCGCTGATCCCATTCTCATCATAGTCACCCCATGGTGTCACACAATAGCATGAACATGTGCCAAGTCAGCATCGCTCCCCTGGATATAGGTCTGGTAGGCAAGCCATTCCGACATTCTCCGCGTGTGCGAATCCCGGGTTGGTGACGTTTGATCCTGATCATACGCGATTGTCACCTCCATGTCCCGTCCGTTTACACTCCTTCCTGTCGGTTGTGGGTCCATAACTGCATGCACCGTCCCAACACCACCACCATGGTTTCCACCATTGACACTCGGTTGATTTACCGTGTCATCACTATCCCCTCGTGAAAACCCCTCCGCAGTCTCCACGCTCAACTCTCTGCTCAACCTACTCAGTCTGCTCACCTCCGCCGGCCTCCCATCACCATGTCCATTTGCAGCCTCCTGCCCATCTCTCCTCCCATCACTACTGCTTCTGCTCCTACTACTCCCTTTACTCCCCCTCGTCAAACTCGTACTCAAACTCCCAAACAATCCCCTCTTCTTACTACTCTGTCCCGTTTTATCGCTCCCCGTAACAGTCATACTCCCTGTTCCTCCCGTCCCTTGTGTCGTTGTCCCCTGCATCCCTTCCATATTCCCACCCCCCTCCTCCTGCCCGTTTTGGTCCTGATTCCCATTCCCACTCTCACTCTCCAAACTCGTCAAATTATAAAACTCTGCCGGCGGCGGCGGCGGCAACCGCGACCCTCGTTCCATATCCTTCAACAACGCTCTCAGTATCGGTATACTCGCCGCCACGACCGTAATCGCCGACTCGGCAATGCCCCAAATCACCAAATTCGTACTCGCAAACGTGAAATTCGAATTCCCAATCGTCGGCAACTCGCTCGCCTTAATAATCGACGCGCACCCCGCAAACACACCCATGGACATTGCCACTGTTATCCCGACCTTTTCCGGTTTATTCATCGTCAAGATCCAAATAATCTTCCATGGTAGGACTGCCAACACAATGTCCATCGTCCCTGAATAGACAGCAGTAAAGATGTTGTAGTGGATCTGGATGGACTTGTCGATGCAGGTGCCTGGCAAATAGGGTTGCCAGATTTTGGGGATCGGGTCGCATTGCCCCCATGTTAAACCGACGGCGACGCCGAGGCTTAAATTGACGGAGATCATGATGAAGATAATCAGATAGCGGATCCAGTCGTCTTGGGCGATGCGCAGGACGGTGATGGCGAAGGAGGTCTTGGACCAGAGCGCGGCGAGGATGCTAAAAGTGCCGGCGAAGTTGGTGATGAGGAGGTAGTGGTTGAGAAAGGGGATGGAGTTGGTGGGGTTGAAGAGGGAGGTGGGGAGGCCGAAGCCGAGAGTGGTGGAGTAGGATATCAGGGCGGAGGAGGTGGTTAGGGAGATCTGTGGTGGTGTTGTTAGTTTTTCGTTTGTTTTTTTCTGGCATTTTTAGGGAATTTCTAGTGGATTTCGCTAAGGGGGTGGTAGAGGGAACATTAAAGGAAGGGGAAGAAAGGATGGATGGATGGATGGATGCTAGGTTTGGGACCGTGGTTAGGTTACCAGGAAAGACATGGAAGACATACCCATGATAGAATCAAAACATAATCATCCCACCACAATCCACGTCCTCGGTATCTCTTGCAGTAGATGCGCAACCCCAAAAACAAGGTGGCGAAAGCAGTCAGGAACCAGCAACTAAAGTTCACTAGGGCCACCCTCGACCTGTGATCTGGAATCACCTGCACGGTGCCACTGGCCCTTCTTCCCTCCAGATGAATGGCGTTAACAGCATGGTGAGCAGCCGCTTCGACAAAAGAGGAAGCGGCTGCTCCTACTGTTGAGGCCATGAGGTTATTGCTGTCTTCTCCGTGTGGATGAAGCTGTACTCATACAGTTAACTGATGATGTCGGTACCTGTGAGAGTTCATCTACCGGCATGAACCCCTTGTTTCTCTCCTTCCCTTTCCCTGATCCCCCCCTGTGGGTTACGCCAAGAAACGGGTTCGTCGGTTTATCAGATGGAGATACTGTATGTATGTATGTATGAAGTGTAGAGATGAAAATGGGGATAGGCGAGATGGGATGGGATAGTCAAAGTTCCGTTGGTTCGGGTCCGGTGGTCTGGTTGCAGAAGGGGCGTGGAGCCCAGTTACCACCAACAGCCAACTAGATAGCCAAGGATCAAAAATGGCCCAAAAGCAAGGTGGCAGCGGTAGTTGATAAGTCGGACCGAGAACCGCCGCAATGATAGGTAGGTATGTAAGAATAGCAGTAGTGTACTGTGTAACTCGAGTCAGTGGAGAGGAGACTTGCTTATTCGTGATACCCCAAGCTCTGCAGAGGGTAATTTAGACGAGAAGCGGAAAGAAAGGTTGTTGGCATGTGAACGAAGTCGAGAAAAGGTTGGACTCGAGTCAGAAACCAGGAACCAAAAAAAGAGACGGAGACAAGCAGGATGGGTGAGACGGGAAGGACGGGAAAGGTAAGACGACGTCCGACCTGTTGGACGACCGGTGGGCTGGACCGAGGCCCGAACCGGTAAAGGATCTGGTGTATAGCAATTTCCACTTCTTTTTTTCTTTCCCCCCCCCTTCTCCAAGTCCAGAACATCCCAAGAATCTTGAATGTGACGCTGGTTTTACGTGATTGGTAACTGATACTACCGTCGAATAGGAAGGCGAAAGGGTTTATACGGCCATATCTCACTTCCATGGCGCCTGTTTTTCCCTGGGGCCACTCCCGCAAAATCTTGACCCTCACGACGGAGATGCTCTTTCGGGGAAGGCCGCAACCTTGTGTGGGAGTTTTAAAGCTTTGCTCCTGGCTACCATGGGCAGCACCGTGTCATCAACCGGATTGGCGCAGAATCCTGGTGTGATGCGCGGAGCAGGTCTCCGTTATGGGCGAATTGTGCGGTAGGCCATGGACTGGGACAGGGCACGCAAGCGAGCTCCCCTAATCTGGGGTTTCGATATCCCAAGACTCGTTTATACTGTTGACTATACCCAACATGGAAAGGAAATCGTACGGGATGCAACGTCAACCGTCTGGGCCGTTCTTGGCATTGTTTTTGGGACTTTGCCCTGACACTGGTTTCCCACTAGACTGGTTGATAGAAAAGCCAAAAAAAGACGATATAAAACGAACAATGATTCGCATGTTTCGATATCCTTTTCAAAGCGATTTTCAAGTCGGGCTGAAGTCCAAGTTACCTAACGCCAAGAACGGCCCAGACGTTTGGCGCTGGGAACGGATGACGGAGATGATGATTCCGCCACATCCCGGAACCCCCGGCCGTCCGCCTGTTTCTCATACTCTTACCGCTCAGCATTCGACCGAGGCTCAAAAAGGAGCGTCGAGTGTGCCGAGGCTGGGTCACACACAACCGGGTGGCTTCCTCGTGGCTTTTCCCGTTCCATGATGATGGAGTCAATCGCTGTTGCATGAGGACATCAGATCTTTTGTTCATCGACAGAAAACAAAGGGGTGATCTACTGGTACTCGCCAAGATGAGATGCCACGCCTTTTCCATGCATTTTGAAATGAAGCAGCCACACCAAGCCACATTCTTCATCCTCGTAACTTTCTGTCAAAAGTCATCCACCTGCCAGAAAGCAAAGTCGTGAACCTTGAATTAAGGTAGCGGCTTAGCGGCATCGATCGGCACCAGGCATGTTGTACGTAGTGTAGTGTATGTCCTTAGCAGCTACACTAGTGTACGCACGTTAATGCTGTTAGCATCGCGAGATTATCACCCAACCCAGCCAGCCAATTACCCCCACTACCCATCACTCGGGGCCGTCAAATGTCAATACTCATCTCCACAAAAATCTTATTTGAAAAGGCGCAATATGCTTTCCCGAATACTCTGATTCCCCCTTCCCAAAAATCAGATCGCGCAGTCGATCAGGATCAAGAGTATGCGCGTCCTCAGCAAAACCTCTTTGTTGCGACACTTGGTTATGGGGAAGGAGATTTGGCCGAGCGCAATGTTCTGGCTGTGGTAAATTCATGGCGGATGGCGTTGGAGGAAGGTTGAGTGATGAATCGGAGCCGGCAGGGCTGAAAGCATGGTCGGGGTTTGAGTACCTACGTATGGGGGGAAGGGGAAAGAGAAAAAGGGAAGGCGGGGCGAAAGGACGTACATACAGCTCGAGCATGATCTGAATCTCGGCGAGAAGTTCATCGCGTGTGAGTTCCGAGTCAAGTCGATGAAGGCTTGCGCCATGGCGTCTCGTCTTCCGGCCGGCGTGTTCGTCCTTCCCCAGTCCATCCAAACATACATTTCTGTGGATGCGCTTGCTCGATACGCTGTTGCTCGTCGTCAGTTCCCTCGGTCCGTCTTTACCTCATCCATCGTAACTCCCAGATCACCCACCCGGTACCTACATGTACCCAGTCGGCCTCACAAACCCAACCTCACCCCCCCTTCGCTCCCTAACACGGCAGTAAAAGGCCATGACCTCAATAGCGTGTTAGCAGCACGAATCTGGAAACATCATGGCATCAGCGTCAATACCCGCGGCACGGACTTGTCACTGAGTCATTAGCCACTAAAACACCCCTGTAACCGCTAAAAGATCCTGCCTTTTCAGGCTTTTGGTAGCGCCTTCTGTAGCACTGTACTTATCTCCACCGCGTCACGTTAGAAACGATAAACGAACTGCCGTAGACTGCCCACTGCCCCCGAGGAATATAGAATAGGGAAAGGAGAAAAAGTAAATTAGGACAATAAAAGGACCATGTCGGATTGTGAACTGTCTACGGTCAAGATTGAGCTCAAGTCCTTACATATGTTCAAGGTCTGGCCAAAAGATTCATCAAAATCACTCGGCGTGGTGGCAGAGTGGTCTAATGCGCAAGACTAGAAATCTTGTTCCTTCGGGAGCGTCTGTTCGAATCAGGCCCACGTCGCACGAATGACCATTTCACAGTTCCTTTTTTCGTTTTTTTTCTACGACTCAATTGCAAATAAAACATCGTATTTTTATTCTTGTCTCCTTTTACTTTTTTTCTCGTCAAGTTTTGTCTTTAGAATAATGCATATCACCGTGTTACTAGGCTGCACATTATAATGCCACACGTTAGGATCTCCACATTGCCATTTTCTAGGTATTGTGAACATTAGAAAAGCACATCACGAAAGTGGTCTCCGTATCTGTACTCGTCCCCATTGCAGGCTAGACATGACCCATTTCCATTACCGTGAATCGTACATCTATCCCGTTGTCCCATCAACAACTATTTGTTCCATGCGTGCCCTTCCCTACCAAACTTCAAGTCAATCCCAAGTCTCAACCTGAACCCTTTTGTCTGTCCGTCTTTTACATGCATGCGGTATCTAAACCGAGTTCTCTAAACCCAAGTCTTTGATGATGAAACAACCTTGAACTCCGTGTGCCATGCCGGTACCAGGACCCCAATCCCAACCAATGTCATGGACCATTAATAACCCGTGTCGTAACATAAAGTCGTAAGTCGTAACCAGCCAGATCCCCAAAATCCAGCTTGACCTCTCCCCCCTTATACTCCCCTCTCAGATTCAAGATTCACAAATCAAGAATCCTCATCATGTCCCGGCCACACAATCTCTCTCTTCACCACCGCCCTGACGCAGCGATACCCTATAAACGCCCACGCCAGAACCAAGGCAACCGTCATCCCGCTTCCCATCCACAGCACCCCCTCACTGCCCAAGCCAGCCCCAATCTTGATACTCGCAATCGTGAACCCGACATTCGGGAAAACGGTACTCCACCAGCTCAAATGGAACCGCTTGTCCTGCATGCCCGCGACACACCCGGCCACGGCACTAATAAAGAACCAGAACCCCAATCCCCAGAGAAAGACACCAAGCCAGATGGCTCCCAACTTGCACCCCGCCGCCAACGTCTCCATGCTCTCGGGTCCCATGCCGCCAGTAAGGACAGCAACGCGCGCGGGATCCAACTGCGCAAACACCCTGGGGATGTCGCTCGCCATGTTGATGACTGCCGCACCCGTGAAGCTAGGCGGGCCAACGGCGATGAACATGCCTGCGCGCTGGGCGGGTAGACCAAATGCCATTAATCTGCTAAGGTACGAACTGAAGAAGAAGAAGCTGACGAGTAGACCGAGACCCTGTGCCGCTAGACCAGCGCAGATCATGCCGATTGCTGACGAGGGGGATTGGGTCCTGGAAAACGAACCGGCAAGCGTTCCTATCAGCATGACGGGGAAGATGGGCAGGACCCAGGCGGGCGTGATGGTTGTGAGAGACAGGCGACGCTCAGCTTTGACGGTGAAGAGGAGGTGGTATTGGATTACGGAGGCGAGGAAGGTGAGACCGGAGAAAAACCAAAAGGCGACACAGAGAAAGGTGGCGAAGGAGGTGAGTGAGGCGCGGGGGTCGTCGTCGTCGGAGGGGACGCCGTAGGAAATGTCGCCGTTGAAAAGAAAGATGCGGGCGTATTCGGCTACGTTGCAGAGGATGGCGGCGATGGAAAGAAAGAAGGTCGGCACGAAGAGGGCTTCGTGGGGCCGGGTGAAGGCGCGCCGGAAGGTGGACTTGTAGAGAACGAAGCGAAGGGTGATGGAGGTGGTGATCACCAAGAAGAAGAGCAGGTCCAGGAGAAAGATGACGAGGCCGATGGTGGAGAGACCGCGGAAACGGTGGGGGGTGATGGCCAGGACCAGAGAGACACCGCTGGTGGACAGTCTGTTGGGGATGTTAGTCGGTGATGTTCATGTCGTGACATGAGATGATCACTCATCAGCAAAGTGAAGAGAGGATGAACTTACGTGACGGTGTACCAGGCAAAGGTAAAGTGCATCAGCCTCTTCCTCCACGGAATGCTAGGCTGGAGAACAGTCGGGATTCTCTCGAGGAGTTGTCTGGGTTCGGGGAGATTGGCATCATCCGTGTCGGTGTCGACGGCACTGGGTGGTGTTGTCGTGTCGTTGCCCTCAAGCTTGAAGGGGACAAAAGAGCCGATTACAGTCGTGGCGGTTGAGTTGGAGGGAACCGATTGGTGGCCTCTTGCTGACTCATGCGTCGGCGCGGGATGGTGATGTTGGACGTCGGTTGCCATGATGGGCGATAGTGATGTTCGATATGATGATGCTTGATGATGATGTTGTTGTTGTTGGATGTTGATGATGAAAGCAAAGGAAGCAAGTCTTGGGCTGAAGAGCTCGAGCTGTGCTGGATGTGGTATTGGGAAGAGTTGGAGGGACAGGAACAGGTCAGCTCGATGTCCTGATAAAGTCGGCTAAGCGACATGTAGTGTGGACGACCTGGATGGCGACCGTTGATATCCAGTCGTTGTAAACATGTTGTAGGGTTGTTGGTATCCACTCAAGGCCACTGTTCAGGGTAAAGTACGACTCTGTTCATGAGCAATCAGAGCTGTTCAAGATCAACGTTGCTGCGCCTGGTATGAGTGGTCTGAAAATGGAGATACAACAGCGTTGTCCAGGCGAACCAAACAAATGGCCGACGGCGGTTGAAGTGGCGATGCACCTGCACTCAGGGGAAAGTGTAACAATGGCTGTGTTCACAAACAATCGGGTACGTTGCCGAAGGGATTCGAACAATCATCCCGCGCAGTGTAGAAGCCTCATCAAGGCCCAACGAGGGTTTTCCTAGGTAGCATCGCGTGTCAATTGTCCGATTCGTTCCTGGGTCTCGACCTGTCACCTCATCGACGATGGACTCGGGCTGTATAGAAACTATCCACTCACCGCACTTCCAGCTCTTTGTCCATTACCAAATGACACTCAGTTCTCATATCTCAGCATAGGCCCGAGATGAGGCCACCCGACAGAACAGGTGATGATGTCGTCGATGAAATCAATGCATCGTTCGAGTCTCGATACATACTCGGTAGCTGCCGAGACTGGACTAAAAGTGGGAAATAACACATTGAGACCGAAGCTCGACCCGTCATCATCATCACCTTACTTTGCGGGCCGTTGTCGTCCGGATTACGGCCGAGGACGAATGGGAAGAAAGATGAAAGGAAATTCTGCATGGTCCAGAATCGACACGAAGGGGCTGAAGGCCCAGATCACGCCAAAATTCAGGGGGGCGATCCGCTAACGGCTCACTGCGTGGCAGCTGCGTGGTGGTCCCTGTAAGCATGTCAATAGCCCGAACCGAACCTTATTTTGAAACATCGGACCAAGCAGTTCTTGGCGCCAAGAATTGGTGATGACTTCGTTCTTTTTGTTTGCGCTGGCATTGCCTCGTCACCAAGGATGGTAAAAAGACTTTGGGTCTGTTCACAACTTGAACTGCAGGTGCCACCGGTGGACATCTCTCGACAATGTGCTGGGTGCGCCCATGACAGTAGAGGCGCAGACAAAACCCTAACCTCGATCATCGTTCAACAACATAACAGGATGAATGATAGGTACTCACAACACGGCAATATTTTCAACTGTCGATAACGGAAACGGAATAAATGATTGACCAACATTATTCACCATCGGTAGACACTTGATACAGATAATGCCAGATTGATCGCCTCGAGGATGCCAAGCACATCCCTCCTTCCCCTTCCCCCTTCTCCTTCTTTTCCCCACACCCTCCCTTGATGTCCCCTCCATATCCCCAGACAATCCCTTCATCCTCCACGTGGCTCCCATCCCTTCCCTAGAACATCCCGTCCCAAACATGCCCGAAGTCTACATCTATCCATCCATCCCATGTTCTGCATCTAATATCTCGGGTCCGAGTCAAACAATGCCTCCCTCCGAGTGGCTCCCCCTTGATTATTCCCCCCTCGGCTCTCTCCCTGGGCAACTACCTATCCATAGGTAACCTCGTAACAAAGAAAGATGACCGACCGAACAAACAACTACTACTAATCCAGCCATACCACGCGATCCACACAACGATGGCGCTCAGCCTCTTTCTCTTTCTTCCCCCTCGCCCTTCAACGGCGACCTAGTTTCACTACCTCTAGTAGGTACTACCTACCTAGAAAACATGGAGAAGTCCAGTCTAGTCCGACCCGCGCGCACGGCACGGCACGGTAAATTCCATCTTGCTACTCTACCTACCTAACTCTTTCATCAAAAACCCTTTGTTGCGTGGCGGTGGAAAAGGGAAGGGGAGTCCGCACGTGGTGAATTACGCGATTAGCCTACCTACCTACAGTATCTATATATCCTACTTATTCACTTCAATCCCGATCTGGGTACCTACAAACCCTAGGTATGTCTGTATGTAGACAGAGAGGTAGGTAGGTAGGTATGTAGACTCGCTTCCGTTTTCTTTCGTGCTTTTATTACCACTTGGACGGCCTGACTTGCCATAGTTAGGTAGGTAGGTTCGGTTGGGCGAAGCAATGTTGTGCTGTGCTGTGCTGTGCAGTTGGTTCTGTGATGGACTGCGGTGGTGAACATGAACGGCACGTGGAAGACACGACACGACACAGCACGATACGGCACGGCACGGTAAGTTCCATCCATCATGATGTCAACCAGACCCAGATCCAGACCCAGCAGACATCCCGTCCTGTCCACTTTCACTTCCGTCTTGAAGCCCCCCTCTCTCATCGGGTAGTGCCCCTTTCCCCCCTCCACGTGGCCCACGTGGATGTGAATGTTGATGTGGACGAGCTACCTCCATCCACCTACAGCTTCAGGCGCATCATCTTTCTATTTCTCACCTTTCTTTCTTTTCTCCTTCTTATCTTTCTTTCTATCCTCCTTCTCATCTTTCTTTCTGTCCAGCCATGCATCCATGCCAAGCCACCAAAAAATTACAGTTTGTTTTTCCCAAAACAAGGGGTCCAGGCTCATTGTTGGTTCAAGTTGCCGGATGCAGGGTAGCAGGGTTGCCATCTCTAGGTCCGACGGCTAGAGTTGGTTAGTTCTTTGTTGCCGACGCAACAAACCTGTCAGGGTATTCAGGGAGGGGGGTGGTGGCGCAACGGAAGGGAAAGAAGGGTCCAACTCTTTGACTTGACTTACCTGGAGGTAAGTATCTTTGAAGAAGATGGGAGGTTTCAGACGGGGCCGATAGGAAGGAATCACGTCTTCGAGCAATAACGGAAAGGTCTGTGGACATGAGTACGACGTACGAGCGTAGTGAACATTCATGTGCAAATAAACAATGAGCAACTCCAAGCGACGAGGCAAATCAAGCCGCAAAACGGATGTAATAGTGCTGTGATCCCAAATTCAATTGCTCCAGGCATTGACTACCTCTCTCTACAAGAAGTGATACCATAGTACACTCCAACCGGACATGCCGCCGATATCAGTCCTACATCTCCAGTGAACGACCGTAAACCGCCCGTCCGTCAGTCAGACGCAAAACCCATCCGGCACCGGCTTGCAACGCTCAATATGTAAATGACAACAAAGCATCACCCCCAAAAAAAACTCCTGTAACCCATTCCAAAAGTATGCAATGTGCACCTTTAAACCCGTGGTATCATGTGAACAAACAAGTGAGAGAGAGAAAGAGAAGAGCGAGAGGGCATGAACTATTACCCGCACACCAAACAAAAGAAAAGGTCTGCATTACATCGTTGAACTCTCATTAAGGGAAACGACTGTGCCATGCACCCAAACAGGGTCGATGAGGGCGAGTAGGGTCCGATCGCCAGGACCGGAGTGTAATGGGTATCAAGTATCGTCCTTCGTAACCATATGCCCAAGGTATCCGTACATTCCAGGTCCGGGATAACGAGTTGAGGATCTGTATAAAGGTGCTTCGGTGTCGAATTAAGTAAGGCGAGCCTATGGAAGCCGAGGTCGGCGATGCAGTGTAACCGACAGTATCTTGGGCGATTTGTACCGAGGCTCGGTACCATTGGACATGGTGATATGGACCGATCCGGTGTCGCATAACATGTGTTGCACACAAGTATGCGCTGTGTGACATCAACTATGATGGCAGAGCCGAGGTGTGATCGCCAGGAAATACAAAAAGTACCGGGCTGTTTAGTGCTTGATCTCGCCCGTCTTCTTGGTGGTATGATGAGTATGAGCGACATGTGGGTGATGGACAGTATGATGTTGATAATGGTGATGGTGCTGCAGTTGCGGTTGATGATGGGTGTTGTGGTGTCGATGTTGATGGTGGGCATCGAACCTTACGACGGGGTCGCGCTGTCGGCCTCGAATCTCCTCTTCATCCTCGTTACTAGAGCTCAGTCGTCTGCGATCCTCCTCGTACCATGCGCTCAATGGCTTGCCGCCAAACATGAGATCATCGTCCTCGATAACGGTGGCTACCATCCATGCGTTGGTGTTGTCAAGCTCTATCTCGTCCACCGTTGGGTCCGGGACGTGCAGATTAGGAACAAGCATGTAGGACTGGCCGACCGGGCCCTGCGGTGAGCCCTGTGGTGAACACATGTTTTGTGATGTGTGTTGTCGGAAGCAGGTGGATCGTGGTGTTCGTTCAATGGTTGTGGTGGTTGTTGTTGCGATGCTAGCCTGTTCCCTGCTTGAGTGCTTGTTGTAATTTGAGGGTGTTGGTGTTGAGTTTGTGGATGAAGGTAAGGAAGAATCCGGCTTCGAGACCATATATGGCTGTTGTGGTTGTTGTTGTAGGTCAAGGTTGTTGGGTACGTATGGGTGGTGAAAGAGAAACCCAAGACGAAAAAGGGAGGAGACCAAGTTAATATATCAGACAACGGGTTGCCTGTTCAAGGTATGTGGGTCTCGGTTGTCGGCTTGCCGGGGAGGCGACACACGGACCGGACATCAATCTCTCTGAGTCAGGTTCTACACTACACTAGGTCTTGTCGCTTCGATTCGGTATTTTGGACCACCGTCAGGTGCAAATCGACAATCGCGATGTACCGAGGATTCCAGCAAAAAAATGTGTCGCGGGAAAAAAAAGACCGAAGCAAGGCGAGGACAAAGCGGGCGATCAGGCGAAATGGTCAGGCTGCTGGGCAAGAAAGATATAGAGAATAGCTGTTGGTTGCCTGCTGGATATGGGACGGGTCGGTGGCTGGCAAGCTGAGTGCGGAGCGATGTCGTAAGCGTTCAGTCAGGAGTGCCTGGTATAAGTCCGCGCGGGGTACCTGCTTGCTATGTCGAGAGCAGATGACAAGGAGAGCCCGGTTGGGTGTCGTCGCTTGTCAGTTTGATTGAATATTCGACTAGGCGATCGATTCTTGTTTTTTGGGTTGTTTCAGGATCGGACGGGGGAGTGTCGGTCGTGGGACAACAGATCGGATCGGGAGTTTTTGAGTGTTCTTGTCGCGTGGGCGAAATGGATGTTATATGTACCTATAGAATCAATGCGATATCGATACCGAGTGGTATTGGATTAAGCCGAGTGTGGACGGGAAGTGTGGAGGGAAAAGATTGGGGTCAACAATGGAGTACTTCTGTACTTTATATCCCCGTTCGGTTCCGTTCCTTTCCAGTCTTTAACGGGAGAAAAACAAAAAGAACAGGACGGAGCAGGCAAGAAGCTCGGCGAAGAACTGGAGGAAAAAAGGGTACCTTGCAGTTTTCGATGACGTTGTTGGGAGAAACCAAGCGCTGCCCGTGCGCTTGGCTCAGGTCTTCCTTGCTGCCCCGACAGCGGGATCCCTCCCAGATTCGGTACCTGATTGACCCCCGCCAGCGTGCGCCAGCGGTGTGTTCGGCGACGATTCGGTACCCCCCTGGGACCCGGTTTTAGTGGGCTTCTAGCGCCACCACGACACCCAAACGGAACCTTGTCGCAGTGGGGAGGGAGGGATATCCACCCTTCTTGCACGGCACCCCGGATTCGCAATCGCACCCGGACCCGGACCTCTTTTCTCGCGTGGAATCTTGTTCGCTCTTGTTCGCTCTCGTTCGCTCTCCAACCATCATCGGACAAAGATCCGACGGGAGCTTCCCTGTTCAGACCTGCCTGCCTTTCTGTTTTGCTTTTTTGTTAGGTAGTCTGCTGCGCCGTGTCCCAATCGCAAAAATTCAGGGTTCACCACGTCTTTGGATTTCTCGTCGATGGACGACAGACTTTTTGGTCTTGTGGCACTGACACTGATCGGCGTTTCTTGGCCTGTGGTCCCCTTTTTGCTGCCTTTGCCTCGCAGACAAAAGTCGTCTAGTGTAATCATGTAAAAGGAAACGATTGTGTCGCTCGTCTGACCGCAACTTGAGGAAAAAAAGGCGAATATATCTTGTGCGGTGGCACAGAGGGCTGAGTTGAGCTGACCACTGCTGACGGAGTATAGTAAGTAGGTACACTTGCGATTTGCAAAAGAACGAAGGACCAAAGAGCCGGATCACGGAGGCAAGTTATGTGTGTCTCACGATACTTGTGGTTATCATGTCTTGGTAATCTGCCTGTTGCCTCGATACATTGCAGTCCGTCTCTGAACGATTGAATAATAAAAAAAAACAAACAGGAAACTCAACAGAAACATGTGGTCAGGCAGTTGTTTGGATCGTCGCCATCTTGACCTTCCCCTTCTTGCTTGGTGTCGTTTCAGTTTCTCGGGAGCCGCACAGGCGAGTACATAACCGGTAGGGCTTGGCGGGGCCATCTGGTGACAACACCATGGGCACCACCATCATGATACATCACACCAAGTCTACCTACCTAATTGAGATATATGTTCAGTTTAATGGAGTCCGTGTTTCGACCCAACCGTCCTTCCGTTGTCGGCGGCGACTGTCAAAATGCAAGTTTGGGCATCACAACTCCCGGGCCGAGTGAGTGTCCGTCTGACGCTCCAAGCCAAGCCAAGCCGACTATGACACGATACGGTTGATATAGCCCAGCATAGTAAGGCTCGCATAAAGGCCAACGCATTTCGCCACTACCATAGACACCGAGGTTGATAAGGCTGAGATGTGTGCAAATCGCTTGACAGATTGGGGCTCTTCGCGCCGCAATATACCATAGGAAGTAGCGTGTAAGCTGACAAAACTCTCAAAAGAGGTAACGATGGACATGACGGAGCATGACCTTTGCATTCGCGCGTGTAACGTGAGAGACGGCCTGCGCCTTGTGGCCCTCCATCCCAGGCCTCCCTCCTGCAACTGATGATAAGAAGATCGATCACCCGCGACGATTCAATTACCATCAGCAGGACCGCCAATTGGAGAAAAGCGGCCCCGAGATTCCTTCAGGGTCCCGTCGGCTATCTCCCATCCCGGCCACTTCCTTGTCCGCTGATTAGTTATTGTGGTGATCGGTTGCCACCAACCTTTGTTTTTATGTCGACGAGATGCTGAAGGGTGGCTTCTGAGATTCTCATTTTTGACCGTTTCTGGATACACCAGCATTATATGGCAATCATGATAAACTCTGGATTTGATGAAAGGCAATATGTCGCCTCGAAGCAACTCGGCTTAATCCAAGCCAAGAACTGAAATATCGCATCTGCGACCCAAAGCAAAAGTCCAAGCCTCCCGTGCCAACATCAGAACTGAACAAAACGATCAGGCAGAAGTCCTACACAGAGGAAAGACATTCACATGGTCCGTCTCGTGCCCCAGACCTTGTCCACTTGACACCGGTAGTGTAGAGGTCAGAGAACCCTCCCTTCACAGAACACCCCCTTCCCAAAATGCCAGAATGCGGGGGATGACCCACCCCCACTTTTGCTCCTTGAATTTCCCCGGTGCCCCGTAACGTTCCATCTATCCGTTCCACCAGACGGATTGTCTTCACTTTTTATCAAATTTCCGTCACTCTCTCTTCAAACCAACATGCAATGTCTTTTCGCCTCTTTCAGGCATCTTCAATAGTATAATTCCAAATATCAATCCCACCACCGCCAAGTGCACGATCCAAACAATCCGGACGAGCGGTCTTTCTCAAAACTATGTAAATAAGTACGCGATGGGTTCGTTGTCCTGTGTGCAATCAATCTCCTCTTCCTCCACCATCACCGTGCCACTCTTATTTTTTCTTCCCCTCCCAGCTTTGATAGATCTCCCCGCCTTGGAAAACATCACAAACGAAACGCCCTTGACGACATTATCGCCCTTTTTTCAACACGGGGAGCTTACAGCCAAGACCACTCAGGGAAGCATGAGGAAGCTCTAGTGAACCATATCACCGTGATTCACGTCCTGATTTCCTCATTAGGGCATCATGCTTACATACCCAATTCATTATTCCCATCTTGACACAGAGGGAGAATCATCAAGGTTGTCGTCGCTGCCGTCGGTGCATGTCGCGAGTGCGGCGGCCGATGACCATCATGATGCCTTTCGTTCCGAATATGGACTTCCGGGAGCTTGTCCCGGGCTGGTCCCGGACGGAGATCCTGGTGACGTCATGAGATCCCCACCCTAACCCTGTTGTGGAATAGGCTCGGCCGAGTTCGGCTCAAAGAAACGAAGAAGTCACTCGAATGACTTCGAGATGGTTCTTGGTTTGTTGATGGTAAAAGTCCAGTGGAAATGACTCACCATATTCATGGTGAGTCTCTAGCCTTTGGTCCTTCGACAGTGTCGAAATTAGGTATTGCATGGCCCGGCAAATGCGAACAAGTCAGAGGGTTTTAAAGTTTTCCTTATAGGGTTAACATGAAGGGTTACAGAAATGGCTACAAACACACAACATCTCACCAATGAATTCTTTCCTATTTTCTAACCCCTTTCAACTTCCCTTTTATACTCAAAGGGACGAGAAGTTAACCCAGAAGCAAAAGGAAGAAGTCCAAATAAACTTCTCGCAGGCAACTAATCAGGCTAATGCCACTAGTGAAGGTAAAGGACACACGGGTGGTTCCTTCACTAGTGGTATTATATCTTTACAAGTAGTATTAGCCTGATTAGTTGCCTGCGAGAAGTTTACTTAAACTTCTTCATTTTGCTTCTAGGTTAACTTCTCGTCCCTTTGAGTGTAAAAGGGAAGTTGAAAGGGGTCAGAAAATAGGAACGAATCGGCCCATCAGCAGCAGCGAGTGTAAACAAAAAAAAACACTAACTGACACGCGCGCGCAGAAATCGAAATACTGAAAAGAACTCTGCATCGACCTCTGCACCAGTTCAGTGAGGGATAATACGAAAATTGTGCT
Source organism: Neurospora tetrasperma FGSC 2508 (assembly GCF_000213175.1). Classification (NCBI taxonomy): domain Eukaryota; kingdom Fungi; phylum Ascomycota; class Sordariomycetes; order Sordariales; family Sordariaceae; genus Neurospora; species Neurospora tetrasperma. Next base: position 332,559 of record NW_009799103.1, on the reverse strand, counting down.
GTGGCAGTGCATCATTGACCAGGGACAAGAATCATCAGTAGAAGGCAGTAAATTTGACCAATACCACCTCTTGAAATAAGTGCGCTTGGGAGCGCTCGGTGTGCCTAGGACAAGACTGGAGTGATTAAAGAAACTGGAAATTCTCATTGTTAAGAGGCGCTGTTGTGGAAGCATATAGGTGGGTAGGTAGAGGGCGGGTATGTCGGACCTGGAACATAAAGGGCCATTGCAATTGTGCTGGTCACAAAGGGTGATGGTGGTAGTGGTGGTGGTGGTGGAGGGAAAAAAAAGTGAAAAGAAAAGTTGAGTGTAGTATAGTGTATGTACCTCCAGACAGCGTTGAAGCCATCACCAGTTCTTGGCATTCCTTGGCACACATGTAGATATGATCCACACATGGTTATTCTGTACCTCCTTCTTTGTCTAATTCTCTATCTCTTTATCTTTAATCAGATTGATACATCCACTAGCACTTCGTCCTTCATCCGTAGTTACCTCTTTCCAATGACTTGACAGATACCAATGTTATGAGTGTTTCAATGTGTCTCCAAGGTGCGCAGCATCATCAGGCTGTCAAAGCTGAATCTGCACAACTGCAAGCCACCCGTGTGTGGGGCAAATCACGTTTAGCAGCCTATGGTGAGGAGACATGTCACTGCCCGTGCAGGTTAGTGTAGATCCACTGCAAGGACATTGATCTCGAACACCTAACAGAAGGTATGTAATGTCTTTTAGGTTCAAATGCGGCGTGAATGATGTGCAATGAGCGAGGGAACAAGTGGATTTTGATGAATGAGGCTGAAAGACGCCATCCTCCCTTTGGTCCACCTGCATATGTAGCTAGGTAGATAAACATCTCCTTGTGATTGGACTGTAGTCGGGCTCTTGGGAAGACTCAACTTTCACAGCACTCCACCTCACATCTGAGTCCTATTTAGCGGGAACCCCCACGCTGGTTGAGGGAGTAAACAAGTGTTTAACTCACAGCTCAACACTTGTTGTACACCTGTCGCCTTCTCGAAGCACCAAAAGAAGTCTCAACCATGAAGTGGCTCAGCAAGGCAGGCACTTCTGTCTTGATTGCGGCCAGGTTCTGGGTCACGCTCCCATATCAGCATATGTTTATATATTGTACTCTTCGGCCGGCCCAAGAGATCCAGGCTGTTGCAAACCTGGATATAGAAGTACCGGCAAATCGAACGACACTACTGAAGGCCGTCAAGACTTGGCGGGCAGGGAAATGGGACGAACTGACTCGTATAATAGTCGGGGTAAGATTTGGCAACACCACTCAGCCATGAAGTTATCGTGTTAATAACGGATATGTAGGCATTTGCCTTGACAGCCATTGTCACTGCATCCCTCTCTTGGGCAAGCATCCAGACTTCACACTGGACCGGCCCAGCTTTGTGGTACGCGTCGCTGGCGCTGTGCATCCTGGGATTCGGTGTCGCGTCGCAACAGCAACTATTACTCCTGTTGCTCGACGAGGAAAAGGCTTTGGACGTGGATAATCCCGTCGACGCAGACTCGGCAAAGAAGGTCATACTACGACATCTGAATCAGATCCTGGCGCTAAAGAGGTTGACCCAGCAGCATCTTCCTAGTAGTACAGATGTTGAAGCACAAGCTGGCGCATCAACACAGGGGAGTCAACCAAGCAGCAGCAGCAGCAAAGCAGGTGCCGTAGTACCCGTGGTGGTCGGAACGGCGACAGCTGCTGGGCAATCCTCGCCGCCGCCGCCGCCGCCGCAATGGGTGTTGAGCGCACGAAGAATGTTTTTCTGGCAATGCTCCATCATGGTCATGTCGTGGTCAACCGGCCTTTACCTGATCGGGCTGTCGATTGTCGTGTGCACACCGATTTTGGAGAGGAGGCCGTGGGATTCCGAGTCGTATGTGGCGGTTCCGTACATAATCTCCCTGGGGCTGGCGGCGTTTATGGTGACCTTCATTTCGTACGAGGCATATGACTATGTCCCTGTGCCGGAGGACGCCGACCGAACTTTTCTGCAACAAGTGAGGCGGCGAGTTAAAGATCTTGCAGAGGGGAGAGATCCTTTTCAGCCCAGGGAAAATCGCTAGTAACGAAGCTGGAAACTGGTTGGATACGATGACCGAGTAATGGTCAGGGAACTGTCAAATAAGAAGATAAGAGAAAGTTGGAAACCAGCAGCAGAAATGGAAGATGTGGGTCGGTTGTGCTTGAAGTCGGTAGAAGTAGAAGACAGTGTCTCCACTCTGCTCTCGCTTGCTGCTTGATAAGTGGGGCGGTCCAGGCGGGAAGGGACCTCGCTCGGAACGGGGACTGGGTCACCCTACCATTTGACCCACCAGCTGTCTGGGCGGGGAAGAGCACTGAAGCTCTCGCATCGTCGTCCTCTTGTTTCCACCAGACAACTTTCACTGCAAAAAGAGGAAAGAAAGGATGAATCACCGCCATATCAACACCGGATTGTCCACGGCAAAAATCGCGACGTGGTCAGAATGACAGCATCTCATTTCTCCCTGTCCCGAACTTGCGAACCGACGAAATCCTAGGCGCCAACCCGATACTCGTCAGGAGCTGATATGAACAGACATTGATGTTGCGAATCAACTCCCTTGGGCAGATCCCGGATACTTTATGGGCTGAAAGGTTTCCTGGATGCGGCTTTGGCGGCAACAGGCAGCGAAGCAAAACTGATGGAATAGGTTGCCGAACTTCTCTACCGCCAACCACAGTAAGCAAGACGACAGCGGCACAAGATTGGCAAAGATACTTATCTGACCGGCGCAAACTTCCCGAGAATCTAGCCGTCCTGCCGTCCTAGACGGACCCTGGGACCGTTTCCAGCTTTGCGGTGGATGCCGTCGGGTGGCACAGCACGCCTGGTTGCACAAGATGGCTTACGGGACAAAGGTACGTACCTCCGCTTCCTTTCCCGCTCTCAACAGCCGATAGGTTATCAACAAACAAGGGATGCTCATCACCCAGCCAGGCTCCCGGGTCGCGACCATTTCAGAAGACTAACTGGACCTCACAGCTACCGTTGCCTTATCCGATCTGCCTTGGACGAGGCACATGTTGGCTGTTGTCCATGTTGACGGCCCATTATCCCAATTTAGATATTTGTCAATTCTCAACTGGAAGAAGATGCCTTCAACCTGCCACCAGCGATTAGAGATTCCACGGAGCCATGGTCGATATAAGAGTGTATGAACATCCCCCCACCAATGCTGTGTTCCCTTCCCTCTCCAGACTTTATCTCGTCGTACATAAACACAAAGACTCTGCCTTTTTCTGTCCATTCGCCGCAACACCACAAACCATATTGACAGGTCTTGCTCTCCAACAACCACCAACATGACCACAGACGCTGTTCAAGAGGGTACCGGCCCGGAACCAATGTCCGTGTCTCCAACTCCAGACGACATCATTGCAGCATTTCTCGCAAGGCAAGACGACATAGTCATGTACGGGCAGTCTCAGGAAGACTACTCCGTGCCCGAGCAGAGTTTCTCAAGTCTCTCTATGGATAAAAGTCCCCATGGCCAGCAGGAGCACCTCTTCACCCCCAGCAACACATTCACCGATGCCCTACTGAGCCCGCCTTCGATGTCTTTAGTAGGTTTCCAACGAGACTTCCAGCTCCCATCTCCTCCGCAATCCCGTTCCGCGAGTCCATCAGGGAGTGATGAGACTGCGCCTCGTCATCGTCGCACATCCTCCTACCCAAGAAAGACAGGTAGAAACGGTGGGGCTCATGTGAGGAGGCATACCACATTGAGTACGAGTTCAAAGGGGCACATGGCGCATATTCCCATGGTCCCACGCAAAGCGGAGGATTGGGAGCCTTGGAAAAACGTCATCCACCAATTGTACATTGTGCAAAACCACATCCTCAAGGACATCATTGTCATCATGGAAAATACCTACCATTTCAAAGCAACGTAAGTGGTCCTTGTTCCTGGGATTGACTGTTCAAGGAAGCAAGACTGACAACGACGCGCTACATAGACCAAAGATGTACAAAAACCAGTTTGCCAGATGGAACTTCTTCAAGTATGCCATCAAGCGAAGATCACGCTCGGGAACGGACACGTGCTCTGGCTCGGATGCTTCTGAAAGCACAGAGCAACCTTGGATGATCGATCAAAACCACAAGCCTGAAGACATGCAAGCCGACACTCCTATCTTTCGCAACGATTGTGATGGTCCCCTTGACGCATACCCGTCTCACTACCTTGATGATAGTCCCTCTGAGCCACCTTATTGCTTTCCGTCTTCACAGGAGGAGCTGGTCCCGTTCTGTCTTGATTCACAGATCTCCTCGTTCGCCCAACACATCATCATGAACGACCCTGATAGCAAAGACTTGGCAACGAGATGGAACAGGGGTGACTTTGGTCCTGACTTTGCTCAGCGCTTACATAGCCTATACAACAAGGTCACAGCCATGTCAGACTCGAGTCAATCCTCGGAAAAGGTTTCGAAAGCAATCCAACGTGTCTACTGTGGATGGATGAGCGACTACTACGAGTCTACACAACAGTGGTCGGAAGTGTTCGAGTGGAAGAAGAAGGGATTGTCCATGACTTCGAACCAGCAGTATGTGGCCTGCTCGATGCGTCTGGAGGAGATGATGCGCGATCATGGGTCACCGGAAGAGGCAGAAGATTTGAGAAGGGCAAGGATGGATATCGGGTGGTTGATGAGCGGCGTGTTGCCGAGTTTGTTTGAGTGTCTTTCTGCGAGATGAAGGAGGTTGTGAGGTCTATGATTTGCGTGAATAGACAATATCGTCGCAACTTGTGAAGAATCGATTTCCCACAGGTTTTCATCCAGTTCGCATTGCAGTAGAATCTACAGTGCATATCTCAGATCATGGAAGTGACCAAGTCCCAGATCAGTGTGCTGTGACCTACCCCATCCCTATCACCCAGCTCTGTACACTGGCAGCGGTTTTGGTGATCTTTTTTTTTTTTTTCTTTCTTCCCCTTCCTTTTCTCTCTTGCCCTTTGTTCTTCCCTTTTCTTTTCTTCCACATTGTCTTTCCACTTGATCAAACTCAACCGCGCCACCGTCTTACTTCAGCGACATCACTCCTCCTCTTAATATCCCCAACCCATGCTATCAATTCGCTCTATGTCACCCACCACGTCAAGTACAACCTTCCCGCGCCCGTTGCGAAAAAAAAACCCGCGCGGGCTTCTAGACTACCTTATTCTAGGTATCATAACCGGACAATGTCAGCTTGATATCCAACGCTCCAAACCCTAGGTACGGTCTATCTCTCCCCATCCCCGTAGAGGTATTTTCACCACATGCACAATTCTCAGCCACTTCCACCCCGTCCTCCTCCACCATCAGCGTACTCTTCCCCTCCCCGACATCCTCCGGTACATCCTCGATCTCCTCCTCCTCCTCCTCCCTACCATCGCAATCCTCCCACCTCCTCCCCGTCAACCACTCCCAGATCCTCTTGGCCTCCTCATGACCTTGACCCTCCATCATCTCCACCCTCCTCCTCGCCGCCTGTATCACCGTCATGCCTCTATACAACGCCGACCCCACCACATCCGCCCCTGCCTCAACCAACACCTGCACCGTCTCCAACCTCCGCCACCAAATCGCACAATGCAGCGGCGTGCCTTTTTTCTTAGGGTCAAGATAATTCAAGTACCACTGAACGCCCCCCTTCTTCTTTTCCTTGTCTCCCCCTTTTATTTTTTGTGCAGCAGCTGCATCAATGAGCAATCGAACCCGCTCCGCGCAGGCCTGGTCTTTGTTAGGAACATTCCTCCACCTGCAACTAGCCTCGATGGCGCTATGGAGCATGTTGGGCTCTAGGTCCGCGCCGTGAGCCAAAAGGGTGCGAATGGCGTCGGCGCCTGCTTGGCCTTCGGCGACGATGGCGGTGGTGAGTGCCGAGGGAGCGCGGCGAGTTCGGCCTCTCATGGGGATGGAGAGGAGGTTGGGGTCTGCGTCGCCGTGGGTGAGAAGGAGGTTCATGAGAGGTGGATTCTTGATGGACATTCTGGTTGGTGTGGGGAGTGTTCCGTGAATTGTTAGCCTCTTCTTATTTTTTCTTTGAGTGAAAGTGATAGGGTAAGTAGGTACGTAGGTAGGTAGGTACCTGGAAACGAGAGACAATGTGGTATATGACGATGGGACAGGAGGTTGAGTTACAATGGGCAAAGGCAAGGAAAGTAAACACATACCTAAGCGCCGTCCCCTCCTCAAACTCGGTCGTATTAACATCCCACCCATTGTTGATAAAAACTTCGAATGTAGCTGGGTCGCCGCGGATGATAGCTCCTTGAAAAGTCCTCCGATTGACCCTGGCTCCCCCAGAGAGCAAGAGGTCTGCTACGGCGAGATGCTCTCCCTGCACAGCTTCTGTGAGACCGTCTTGTAGCTGGGCTGTTGATACTTGTGGAGTCTCGTGATTGAGGATCCTGGTGACGGTTTCGAGATTGCCGGTTCGGCAGGCGGGGAGAAAGTCGGGATGGTACAAGTGCGCGGTGATGGTCATAATTGCGGTTGAAATAATGGTGTTGAACAGTGGAGGATGGAGGACGTGATTGTGGGAAGTGCTCTAGAGATTGTTTGGTGATGTTATACCGCACAAGTGATCGAAGCCCAGATATGAGTGACACCGAACGGGCATAAGCTTGAGACCTCTCAGCTCGTTGCGATGTTGGAGATGAAGGGCAGGTGAGCGGGGAATGAACAAATACGGGAAGATCTTCATGAACCACTTAACATACAGGGACACTGTGTAGATATGTTCTGTTTTACGGATCGACCTGCGTGCCGTCCAGTCGTTCTCGTGCTTTGTGGGGGCCAAAATCACCAACGCCAAGGGCCGTCATGGTTCCCCGTGACTTCCAACCATCTTACGACCGTCGTCGGTGAAACCAGAAGAACAGAGTTTGAGGTCCGGTCTCTTTCCTGGTGTCAACCACAAACGTCCCGAGCTCCTAGCACTCATCATTTTGGTGAAAAGGAATACACCAAGCAGCCAGCTTGTCGGTAGCCACCCACACCCCCGTTGTTGCCTATATCGATCAAACGTCAGCAAACGACTTGCTCATGAAGGGCGCTGGACCTCAACCACCAAATGGAGTGGCTGGAAAAGAGAAGACTTACAATTCTTCCAATCGTTGTAAAGTAACTCATAACACCCATCCTTCCCGTCCACACCCCCCGCGCCCAACGGCCTCCTCGGCTCCTGCTCTGCCACACCACCCGCCAACACACACCCATCCTTCCACTCGACGCGCATCTTCAACTTCATCCCCGTCCGTCCCCACATGTGCACATCCTCCCACGCTTTACTATCCTTGCTCATCTTCTCCGGCAACTTTAATTCGCTTCCGCACGCCACCTTGGCAGCCTGCTTGACTGACCCCTCGTGCACGTCAAAGTGCTTCGGCCACTGTGACTCGAGGTAGCATTGCTGCTCCTGGAGGGCCAGGGGCGTACCGCCGCTGTCGGAAGAAGAACCAGGAGGGATAATGTGGTACGAGTAAGTGCCACAGGTAACGTCCAGAGAACCGGAGAGGGCCATTACGTTTTGTTCGCCGCCTGTATGACCGCAGGTAGAGTCGGCGATGGCGCGGTAGGCTTCAGTGCAGCTCATGGGACAGTCGGACTGTGCGGAGGAACGGGAAGGTCGCCATTGCAGGGAGACGCGGTAGTCTTTGTAAGTGTCTGGGGTTGTGGGTGGTGATCGTTTGTTGGAGATGGAGTAGGAGGGCTTGACTTGTTTCAGCACGGGGATCTTGTTTCCCTTTGCATCGACAATCCAAGAGCGGGAAGAGGCAGGCTGGCGGTCGACTTCGGAACAGAAGTGGCTGACGACATTGTACTCGGAGCCGTCGAAGATGTTCCAGGGCAGGATGCCTGGCTGGTCCATCTGGCATTCGGGATGGGCGGTGGCGGTTGGGACCACAGGTCCTCCTCCTGCGGGTCCTGGCCAGGCAATGGTGGTGACGGTCTGAATCGAGGTCGTTTGAGTGGCGCAGCTTCCACAACTGGTTTTGCAAGCAAAGAACTGGGCACCAACTTCGGTGCAGGTTGCTTGACAAGCCGTTGCGGTGCCGGTGCACGATGTGGCTGTTGTAGTAGGGATCTGCTTGGTATTATCTAGGATGTCCTTGGGAATAATGTTCCTTCCGCTCAGGGGAACGTTATCGATGATATTGTGGACGCCCAAGGCAAAGACGAGGACAATGATGTCGTCGAAGACTCCCGGTGGCATCTCCAGTAACGGGGCATAGTCCTTTGCAATGTCAATTGCACGCTGGGCGGCAGCGGTCAGAGGGGCTCGCAGTTTAGAGAGGAGGTCGGGGGTGGCGACTCGGATGAGAGTCAGATCGTGCAGAGGTCCACCGGGAGTGGCCATCTCGACGGCTCCCCGAACACCACACACTACGGCGCCATATTTGGTGTCTCGCTTTGATCCCTGCTCTGCGTCAAAGTCGCTGCCTTCTTTGCAGTCTGTTGTTCGGCGCATGATCTCGGACAGGCGGCTAGCCAGGGATGCGTCTAGGGTGATGACCGTGTCTCCAGCAACCGCGTCTTTCTCATTGCCTGTAACGGCGGTGGCGCTGGGGGTGACAAGCCTGAAGGATGGAGTTAGCATGTGGGAGACTATGAAGGTAGTTGAGTACGAGGCCAACATACCCGGTAACTGTAGTCGGATCTGGAGCCATGGTCACCGTCACCACAGCGGTTCCAGCCGCAGATACGGTCAGTGGCACACCATTAGTGATGGCGGTAACCTGAGTAGCTTGGGCGGCAGGAAGAAACTGGGATAAGGGGACTTCGTGCTGCTGACTTAACCTTTCTTGGGCGATGAAAACGGAAGCAATTCCTACGAACAAGCCACCAAGAAGTAAGACAAAGCGCGAAACGATGCGTGAGAAGTCTCGGCGACTGACGCTGCTGTCGACTTCCAAGTCGGCCTCGCGGAGGATTCCCCGTACATATTGGAAGCAAAGGTTGTCGACAGTTGGACAGTCCTTCAGAGCGTCGTTGATCTTTTTCTTGACATCTGGGGAGACGGCAACCAGAAATCCACGTTCATGGTCATTATCCTTGGCGGAAAGCCAGACTGTGTTTGAGGGCAGGGTTGAGGGAGGGTTCCACTGTGTGATGAGTGTCAGTGGTAGTTCCGAATGTCTGTGTGAAAAGAGGACTCGGAGGATCCGGGTCTGGTGGCTTACAAGGGGTGTGTACTGGTCAAGAGCTCCAAGGTCGAGCACTTGGTTTGCTGTTGCCAGTGTCAAAAGGGAAAGAAGGCCCAACCCACGCTCGAAGGCGTCTCTAGCAAGCCACCGCATATTGAGGCCGGGAACTGGGGTGGACGAGACAATGGAACAATGTGTTCAGCTGAAAGTTGAGTGTGAAGATGGTGTGGTTTGGCTGTTTGAGCTGCTTTCAGACTTGATTGAAGATGGACACAGCCATCTTATATATGTTCAGACTGTCGTCTGATGACATACTTGATGATGTCTCTCCTCACTGTGCTTCTCACAAGCTCAATGAAGCTGAGATGAAGCTGAGCTGGGTGGCATTGGTGGCATGCCCCTTCACACCTTGCCGACGACACGCCTACATCATCATGAGATGTCAGGCGAAGTGTCATGTTGAACAGTTGGCGCCTGGTACAGTGTGTGTGTGTGGATGTTGTTGTTTCCTTTGGGAATGTCAGCGTGGCTGATCTTCGCTAAAAGGTCTCGATGGGATCAGATGCAAGAAGACCTACATACCGCTCGTGCCTTGGCATTTCTCTTCTTCTGAATGGAGTCGTGACAGTCGCGGATTGGAATCCAACGGCATTGCATGGAACACAAGTTGAGGGGCTTAAAACCTGAGGATTGCTGTGGATCTCGATGTCACCGCCCCCGAAAAGTTACACGGAAGGATCGAATGCAGGTGGATGTTGGTTTAGGTCACATTGACTCATGATGGTTGCCGAATCTAGCAGGAGCCGTCGGCCCGGCCCTTGGCTCTTGTTTGGTGTCCGCGGCCCCCACAAGCCACAAGTTAAAGGCACAGCAACAGCAGTATGCAGGTCCATTCGTGAGGAACAAGGAAGGATAAGGTAAAGAGACGAAACTTACTTCTACTCTCAGTCTCCTCACCGTTCGGCTGTTGGTTCTTCAACTCAACACCCCGCCAACTCGAGGTAGCATTCATTCCCACCACAACAACCCGACTGTAGGAAATTGACTTCACTGAGTGCGTGTCCGTAGCTGGGGGCCTCTTTTCACACCACAACCTTTACCTGACCATTAACTTTTCTCCCTTCTCTAACTCGACATTGAGCATACTTGCGCCTCACCAACACTTTGATCATGGCTGCGGAAAGCGACTTCATCACCGCTTGCGAAACCGGCAACGTCGAAGCGGTTACCAAAATCCTCGAAAACGAAGTCGTATCGGACGACCAACTGCAGAAAGGCCTGTCCAAGGCTGCATGGGGTAGTCACCCTGCTGTGGCCGACATCTTGCTTTCCAAAGGCGCAAATGTTGACAGGTCAAGCTTTGTGGGAAGCGCCAGCCGCGGCTATTCGACCATGTTCGAACTTTTTGTCAAGTACGGCTTTGACATCAACACGACCGAATTTGAAGATGGTACAGCACTTCGGTAGGATCATCTCAACTTTTCAGCATCGTTACATACATGAACCCTCTACATCAAGGATGCTAACTCATCTTTGGGACCAGAATGTCCGTTGGCAATGAGAACCTTACGCGCTGGCTCCTCGCCCATGGTGCAGACCCCAACGTTTCTCATGATCGGGCCCCCTCACCCCTCATCTCAGCTGCGGTCACAGAGAAGGGTTACGGTGCCATGCGTCTCCTTCTGGAGCACGGCGCAGCGTTAGAGCCCAACATCCTTCATTATGCCGTCGGATCCAGAACTAGGTTGTCAGATCGCCGAGAAAGGGTCGAACTGCTGGTGCGAGCCGGGGCCAACATCAACCATATCGATCCCAAACGGAAAGGAACGCCGCTGCACTGCGCCGTATGGCACAACAGAGGTGACGTGGTCGAAGCGCTTATTGAGCTGGGAGCTGACCCCAATGTAGTGTTCCAAGGCCGTACAGCGGCAGAGTTGGCTAAGGAACGGGGCCAGAAGCTCGAACATTACTTTAAAATTTACGACTTTCTGAAGGAAAAGACAAAGGTCACTCCAGAGGAGTAAGTTTTAGGAACCCAAAGGATACCTCTAGCTTCAGACTTTTGATTCCCATGTTTCTCGAATATTATATATAAAAGACCCAGCCGTTCTCCTGTTCTTCTTTCCAAATAGGCCTCAACCTTCACTCTCATCACTGTTAACGCATCTCAACCTCGAACAATTTCCTTCCATATCAACCACCCTTCTTATCCATTCTATTCACCTTACTTTCCCTACCGTCAGCCCACGATATGAAGCCATCCTTGGTCCCTCTTACGGCGCGGGCCAGCTTTGCGCTTCTCGTGGTTCTCATCGGCCTTAGTGCGCTTCTGTCTTTATCAGGTAGGTCGAACTTCCGAATCGATGACCATTACAAGGGCCTAAATCATTACCTAGAGATTGTATTAACTGAGTCACAGCGAACCATGCCGGCGTTCAGACACACTTGCCATCCAGACGGTCTCCCAAGTTCACCATTCATCCACACCATCCCGTGAAGAAGCGAGATGGATGCCGGAACTCAAGCCAAGGCCACAAAGCTTGCGGCGCTTGCAGACCCCCTGTGGTGTTCACCACTGCGAACTCCATTTCCGCCCGAAACTCCTATTACACTCAAGCTCAAGCATCTCATAACAACAATGCTTCCCTGCTAGAAGCGCGCATAATTACCGAACCGACCCCCGGCAATGAAGATGAATTCATGGTCAACGAAATAGCTCAAGCCACTCAAATGGTCTGGCAGGTTCCCACGGGTACCGACGTCAACACGGCCCTGTTCACTCCTTTTGACGGAAAGGAAGCCATCAGCGTCGGCACCAGCCACCTCTGCGGCTGCACCTCCATGGTGATCATCAGCCAACGCGGCGTCTACACGACGCATTACTGGGAGACCATCTCGTTCGATACGGCGGATGACTGGCGCATTAGACCCTCTGAAACAGACGATCAAGTGTTTGAGCGGACCGTGATCACGCCGCTCCAGAAGGGTGCCAGTCGTCGCACCATCGTCTCACAGGAGAAGCTGGACCCGCGCAAAATTGGGAACGAGGAGGGCGATAACATCAGAGCCTTCTTGGTGAGGCCTGATGCGCCGGCTGATGATACCAAGATGGGGGATTATGAGCGGAGGTGGGACAGAATCAAGCGGACGGTGGGATCCATTGTTAGCTTGTTGAATCCGTATACGGAGGTGGGCAAGGCGAGGTGGCAGGAGGTGATATATCATCCTTTGGAGAATGAGGATCAAGATCTGAATGAGAAAGCGAACGGGCGAGTTTTGATCAAATATGACCCGGACCATGAAGGGAAGAAGAAGGTTATCCTGTGGGTGGAAAGGAGAAAGATCTATGAGCATGAATGGAACTAGGGTAGGCAGGTCTTTCTCATACCTACACCCCAGGGATCCCTTCTCAAGCCGAGGAAACATTCGATGCATTTCGGGGACATATCCCAGGAACAAGCTTTCATTACATCATATAGGTTGGACACGATGCCTCTTTTAAGACAAGAAATACATTGTTGGATGAAATTAGGAACAAAAATTTACATATTCTGTATGCGTAAAACTCTCGCCTCTTTGCATTAGACATCGTAATCTAGCCCCATTCTTCAGTTACCTTAGCAACCGAATCATCTTATTCTAGTCCTCAAGATAGAACGGTAGCGGCACGGGGAAAGGATGTACAAGTCGTGATGATGAAACTGAAGCAACAAATGCCAGAGAGCAGTCAGGAAAATGCATCGAGAACAGTGTAACAGGATAGGTAGCCAATTCGTACCATATTGGCTTATCACTTATATACCTATATAGGTAGGTAGGTATAACCAGCTACCTACCTCCTAATTCTCCGGCATCGTCCTCTTGGAAATATCCAGCAGTAATATGCTCCTCTCCCTCGGGGTCTGGTATGGTATAATGTGCTATACCCCCACCGACTCTGCCAACCTCACTCGTCCGATGTCTCCTCGAGAAGGAACACCATCATCATATCCTCCTCGGAATCATGCGTGGTGCTAAAGTAGATGAGGAGAGCATACATAAAAGCGAAAAAGGAGTTGCGAGGATTTGAGGGTGCAAGACGAGTCAAAGGACAAAAAGGGGAAAGAAAGGTGATAGATTGTCGATTTTCTAGAAATTCGCTAAATAGACCTTAAATGCACGCATTTAGAGGTAGGACAATCATATCACAGCTCTTCTATCCTGTGACAAAAACGATACAAGTCAAGTTTTCATAAAATGAGCGTTGCTACCAAGGAAAGGAAAAAAAAAGAAAAAAAGATATATACAAGAAAAAAAAAGGGGGAAAAAAATCGGGGCCACCCGGGGATTGAACCCGGGACCTCTCGCAAGAATGCTCAGGATTGAACCCTAAGCGAGAATCATACCACTAGACCAGCGGCCCTATTGTTATTGGATGGTTGAAATGCACGGACTTGGCGCCTACATATCCCTGAACCTTGCTGCAGACATCTTGGTACATAATTTGGGAATTGCAGACTATCGTCACCACGTATCACCAACCATCATCCACCATCCATATCAACCAGCTGCCGAGAAAAATACTATCATTACGTTTATACTCTTATTAGGTATGTACATGAAGGCATTCAATCATAGGTACCCAACACTCATATGTACAACAACAACATCCACCCCCTTTTTTACTGTGGCCTAGTGATCCCCTTTTTCCTGTAAAAGTCCGCCACCCATTGTCCCATCTGAGCGACCTCCTCCTCCGCAACCTTCTTGATGCCCTCGTTGGCGCTCCAGTTGGGACCGTAAAAGTCGGAGCAGTGAGTACCGCCCTCGATGACGCGAACCTGGTGGTTCTTGTTGCCCTTGAAGGGACCACCGGGTCGGAACTTGGACGACAGGGTAACGTCTCTCCAGGGATCAAGCGAACCGTTGGCCTGCATTATGCGCGTGCCGTTGGTGTGCTTCCAGCCGCCCGTCCACTTGTTGACGTCCTCGGCGCGCTTGCCTTGCTTGATGCCGTAGGTGGCGTTGGAGCCCTTCTCGGCGGGGAACCACAACGGACACTGCTTGCGCCAGTAGTCGGCGTCGACGAGGCGAGAGACGATGGAGGGGCGGCCAAGAGGGGCGCCATCTTGCCACCATTCGAAGCTGTTGCGTGCATGTCAGTATAAAGGAACGGTAAACCAGAGGGGGGAAAGAACACGTACGGCTCATTGCAGAGGAACCAATTCCACTGGCGGTTGTAGGCGTTGTTGACCGACAAGTCGTGGAAAATGGGGTTGGAAGCGTTCTGGTTCTGGAAGCAGAGAACGTTATCCTCGCCCTTGAAAGCGTCGTAGCCAGAAGACTCGCAGGTGCCAGGAAGAGATTCCTCGACGAACCACTTGGCATATCCGTCGAGGGCCTTCTTGATGCCAACACCGAGAGGCCCAGGGACCTTGTTGGTCGAGTTGGGCCAGACGTTCTCGACGTAGTCGCAGAAGCGGTAGTAAGGGGTGTAACCGGTGGTCTTTTCCGAGTAGAACTGGGTGGATTGCCAGCTCCAGGGGCCGCTCTCAATGGCACTGCAGACAATAGGTCAGCATTGATTTGCTTGACAGACAGTTCAAGACAACTTACGAAGCAAAATCGGCATCAGTCAAGTCCTGCAGCTTGAACTTGGACTTGAGCTCACGCTTGGCCTTGGGAGTACCATGCAGCAACACGGAATCGACAAAGTCAATAACAGCGGTCAAATCCTTGGTGCAGTTCTGCGGCGTCGCTTCCAGGACAGGGACGAAATAGGTCCAAAAGTGTCCTACGGTTTCGACCACACCAGAAGTGCCGTGATACGCCCAGAAGGTGCCCGGGTACAGCGCCTCCAGCCAACCGGCCAGGGCGCCCGAGTAAGAACCACCGGAGAAGATCCAAGGGGCGTTGGCAGGCTTGCTGCCGTTGGTCTTGTCGAAGGGCAGCTCAATGTGCTCGGCAAAGTAGTTGATGTCCTTCAGCGAGTTCTCCAGCGTCAAATACTGCAGATTCTTGACTGTCAACTCGTCGAAGGGGCTGGAATTGCCCCAGTATCTGTGCTCCATGATCACCACGGCGGCGCCCATGTCCTTGGCCATCCAACCGGCCAGACGCTGGTCGGAGAGGTACGACTTATTGAAACCATCGGCGGCCTGCTCGCCGGGGTTGACGAGGATGATGGGCGAGCCGGGGCCCTTCCAGTATTGGAAGCCATACCAGAAACGCTGCTTGAAGGTGCCGAGCTCGGGGGTGTTGTGGTCGATCAGCTGGTCGAAGGTGCCGTAGCCAGAAGTGCCCTCGACTTGGGCGCGCTTGTTGAGGGACTCGATGTGGTCGTCGATGGGACCAATTTCCATGCCGATGGTCTTGAAGAAGGCGGCATGGGCGGTGGAGGCGGCCGCTAGAAGCGCGGTGGCGGCGGAGAAGAACCTCATGTTGCCGGTGATCTTGCCTCACTCGCGGGGAGCAAGAGGTGAGGGCAAGAAGGGGAGGGTGAAGAGAGGGTGAGAGGAGAGGAAGGGAGGGCGGCCATGACTAGCGACGGGACCTACGGGCGCTCTTATATCGCCAACAGACGTGGTTCGTTCAATAGATCCACTTGGCCCAAGTATAATTCTCCGAACATGGAAGGAGCTGTTGGGACGGGAACACGAATTGACTTTTTACTTGTCGTTCCTGGTTGTCATCCACCGTGCCATTGGCCGCTGCGAATGTAACCGATGACTGGAGCCAATGAAGCCAACCTCCCACGATTGAGTTGTGAGCAATGGAAATTGGGGTGGTGGTGGTGGCACGCGAGAAGGCGAAGGAACTGAAGGGCTGCAGAACCGGGCATCCTCCACCTTCCGCATCTTGACGGTTGACCGTCCGGGCTTGAGCCGGGATATGTCATGGTAACCACGGCAGGGCAGTGCAGGGGCAAAGCGACCTGCCAAGTTGAATTAAGCATCGGGCCGGGGTCCCCCGCGATGATGGAGACCCCAATTCCAACACAGATATCTCGCGATGTCTTTCAAGCATTGTGACCCGATAATTGAGGGAAAAAAGGAGAAAAATAGATAAGCACTACAACATAACCGCATGACTCTTTCTCGACCCGACACTCATCGTCTCTCTTCTCTTGCGGCGGCATAGCAGCGGCCCCCCCAAAAGTTCTTCCTTCCGTACTGCCCGGCGATCGCTTGTCGGTGCAGTGCGCTCACAGCGGGGCCGCAACGATCGCCAAGCGATTGGTCACCCCGCCCCGGCACTATCTTTCCCCAGCTTTGGTACCTTCTGGATTGGGAATAGACCAACTCGGTCGTCATCGACCTCTGCTTGGACAGTTTATTAAGGACAGCCGATGATTTGCAATTGCGAAAGCAGCCTCGGCAGATGAAGACCTCGATTTCCTAAAAAGATGACCTCGCTTTTGTCGATTGACCGCGTGGGAAGCCATATTGACCGCCGCAACAAAACTTGTCGGTCAAAGTTGATTCAGACCTAGTGTACTCTCTTTTGCGGAGCGGGTGTCCGATAATGGTCATGTTGACGAGTGTCTTTTGTTCAAACGCGATGGATTTCAGAGTAGGAAAACGACACGGAACAGTCGTTGCAGAATGAAGACCACAGTCCGGTTGGGATGGGATCAAATCATATGCAACGGATAATGACAAGACGATATCGGGGCATCATTGATATCGGCAGCTCGGATGACGGCAGATCACGAGTGGAGTTTCCGCGGCACGCCAAGGCCCGGACGGTAGGTGGCCTCGCTCAAGACAAAATGGATGAGACCCAAGTCCAAGTCTTGATCTTACACCGGGCGAAAGGCTGGGCAGCTTTAACACAAAACCATCCACAATTCAATTGATCGAATACCATGAAATCAATAGGATTACCAAGGCTTGAACTACGTTGTTAGCGGAAACTGCATACACAACAATTTATTGATTTTCGTGGTGCTTGGCTGAGTTTGGTGTGTTTCTGGATGGGGGACTCGGGTGTCATTGATTTTGTCCTGAGCGAGGCGAAGTTGTGATCAATTTGGGCAAGGTCCATCCGTATTAAACCCTAACCCATTAAACTGGACAACGGTTGCGAAGAGAAGAATGGGTCGGGGAGACACTCTCCTTTTTCTTTTTGTTTTTTCCTCTTTCTCATGAACTTTCAGAGGGCCAGGAAACTACTATAAGACCTGTCCTTAGGTACACAACCGTCGAAATGTTCTTTGTCTCTACTGTTCTTGCAACAACCTCTGACCCGAGACATGTGATCATCTGATCGAAGGTCTCGGCCCTCCTCAAGTTCGACGACAAGGTCACAATGTCCCTGCATCACAAGCGCGGTACGCTACATATATCAATGACAATCTGGTTTCATTCCAGGCGCTAGGGCTACCTAGACTGTTCTACATGCATTCGTGTCTCATTTACCATTCATCCTGTCCACTACAATCTGTCCGTCTGTCCCTTGACCCAATTCCAAGCAGTGTATTCCAATCACATGGTTAGGTACTTAATTATCCAGTCTGATGTATCTTCAGTACCCAGTTCCATCAAAACATTAACGCCCCACATGAACAAAAGAAAGAAGAGAGATGCTGTGCTGTGTATTGTTTAACAAATGAGAGTTTAGACCACCACGGGCAATGGCAGCGACCGGTGGGTAGGTAACGAGCGGGTTGTATGTCGAATTAAGTTGGTTTCTTGTCCAAGGAAAAGACGAAATGATTGGTCGATCCAAAAAGGAGCGTCGATGGTGTCAGGGAACGACTCCCCTTAATGCTCAATATAAATATCCACCGTCCTCCTCCTCCACCCCCTATCCTTATCCCTAGAGGTATCCTCGCTACCCCTCCGACGGCTGCTCCGGCTCCGACAAGGCAGCGGTTCCGGCAACGCAGGAGGAGCAGGCGTAGGACATCTCACCGGCGCGGGAGCAGGAGCAGCCGCCGGGCGATGATATCTCCAGGGGAGGTAGTAGTAGTATGAAGTAGACCCATGACGGCTTCGGCTGCGCGTGCGTCGGACGGTAGTTTCGTACTCGTACTCGCGCTCACGATCATGCTCGCGGCGGTGACGCGAGTGCGAGCGCCGAGTTCCGTGGGCGCTGGTGCTGGTGCTGGTGACGGTGCGCCGATGACAGGTGTAGGAGTGGTAGTACCATGAGTAGACGGGGATGTGCCGACAGCAGAGGGTGCAGTAGTCTGTGGTGTACCAGGCCATTGCTTTGCTTTGGTTTGGGGAAAGGTTGTTGTCGTGGCGTGGGTCGAGTTTGTCTTGCTTCGTGCAAGTGAGCGTTTGGGTATTGTGTTGGTCGGTTGAGCTTTGCTGGTTCTCGTTGAACGTTTGACTTGTGAAAGCTGATCGAAGGAAAAACAAAAAGACACAACAGATGAAAACACAACATTACCTTATATAACCACCTCCCTCGCGCAAGAAGTCTTTTGACCACTTGCGTCCATCCGGTCATGACCTCCTCAGACTCAACCTCAGAGTCATCCAAAGTGTCATGAGGCCGCCGCCAACGGTCAAACGCCAACACCCGAACACCTTAGCTTTTCCTGCCCCGTAGGCCTAGCCTGCCTGTCTGTACGAGGAAAACATCACTCAGGCATCTGGTCTTGACAACTACGCCCTTCTGGGTCCTAGTGTAAGTCCTGGCTGACACACTTTCACCGAAAGCCATCCATCCTTCACCGTCTAGCATAGTGACACCAGTTCGGTTTGCCGCGTCCCCATGCCAATATGTAGTACCAGACCAGATAGGCGGTCGGCCAGCCGGCCGGGAGATGGAGTTCAGCCTAGGTGCCCGGCCTGGATTAAGTTGCCTGTGTGCGCGCGGAACAAGGAAGGGACAAGGGACAAACATCGGTTCGGTAGGTAGGGTGCAGCCAAAAAGAGCCATCGCATTTTGACGCGGTGCGACAGCAAAAAACAAAACCGCGCCTTCAAGGTTAGATAGGTTGGATTTTGAAAAGGTTCGTTTTGTGTACAGTGCTTCAACATATCCTTAACTAAGACTTATGTTCGAACCACGCTCGCTCTGTAAATTCAGTCAGTCGTCGTATAACCCGTGGCTAGGCTACCTCTACTAACAAACAAAGGGTCAAGTGAGCCAATCCGCGTGGGCGTGGGCGTATGTCCCTGGACTCCCTGGAGGTGTCACTTGATACGTCCCACCCACACCCATACCCACACCCTACATATACCTCTACCTACCTACTTACACCCATATCAGCCCCATCCCACCCCGGCATTCAGCCTCATTAACATCCAAGTATAGGTACGAAGGGAGCGAGGAATAGAAGCCTAGTGGCATCTACAAGTCATGACCGGTGATTGGCAAAGTGACCCGTGAAGATGGTCATGGAACGCGACCCATGAGGCCAACCGACCGACCGACCGGGCGGGAAAATGACAGTCCCGCCCGTCATGCAGCCAGCGAGCGGAGGCAGACGGACGGGATGCAGCCATGCAGCCTTATGCTTGTCTCACCTCACATCACATCACCCATTCATTCCACTCTCCTGTCCTGTCAGCCGCGATGGTGAAAAAGACTACAAAACGGGGGGGGCGATGTCCTTGGTTGAATGATGGATGGTCAGATTATCGGTCGGGGGGTCGCGCGTGTGAAAGGCCTGGCCCTGGCCGGGAGCTCACCTCATTCTCTGTTAGGTGGTTTCCCCAATGCGATGGATGGGTTGGGTAAGGCTTGCTGAGTGCCAAGGGAAGGGAATGATGCACTGGGACGGCGAGGCGGTGGTGTTATCAATGACAAGCCCAAACGGTTGAGGAAATGACTAAACACCTGCTCATAAGAACGTGAGCCGTGATCTCCCAGCTGGCCTTCCCTTCGTTAAGTTGTCACCATGAACGGGAACAATGAGAGAGGCAAGGTGATGCAACACTATCGCACTTGGGGACGATTTCGTCGCCTAAAGGATAGTGCACTAATAGCCCGTCAGCTTCGACCTACCCCTCCAACACTTCAGTTGTTAGCGACATCTAACAGAACTTGCACCGAACAGCAGCGGAATCTGGCTACGCCAGGTCTCAAGACAATTATGTATCTAATCTTCCATTCTACCTTCTCACCAACACTCAAATATGGTATAAACGTCTAGTATAATACACACACACACACACAATCCTTTTTCCTTCTACCACTGCCTTACTTGATCACTTCCCAGTTCCCCCTGTATACACCTCACTGTCTTGATCGACAATAACAACAACAACAATACCAACTCGCTTTACTTGTAAAAAGGTGTTGTAACACCCAAAAATAAAGGTATGATATGCACTTTAATCACCAACCCCCCTTCTATCATACACCCACCCCTCTGGCTTTTCCCAAGTCAATCAATCACCTCTTCCTAGTATCCTTCCCCTTCCGATTCCGATTCCTATCCCTTCCCTTCTTGCGATCCCTCGGTAACTCCAACGGCGTTCCCTCCAAAGCCTTGGCCATGAACCCCAGCATGTACTCATCAATAGTATGCATCCTCTCTCCCCACGCATTATACTCAATCACCTCCTCCTCTACCTCCTTATTCTCTTCTCCTCCCAAAAGTTGGCCATCCAAATCCGCCAGCCCATCACCCGGCGTTCCCGGGCGTGTACTTCCCGCCTCTCCGAAATCCGCTTCGTCCTGCATGATTTCCTTTTCTGCTGCCTTGGCCGCGTCGACATCCTCTCTGTCTTCTGCCATCTCTAGGACCCTGCCCACGTTTCGCACAGGTAGAGGTTGGGATGCACCGCCGCCGTCGGCAGTGCCGTCGTCGCCTCCTGCGCCGGTAGTTGACGGTCCACCTAGCACGCGATCCATAGCGAGGTTGGCGGCTACGTCGTCTTCGTTGCTGGCGATCACCTCGCCATTGGACCCTAGCACGTCTCGCACCGACAACCGATTGAAGTAATCTGTGGTGAACTCTCCTTCCTGAATGACCACGTCGTCCAACATTTGTTTTTGACTAGCCTTGCGGAGAATGTTCGCTTCGATGGTGTGTTCTGATACTAACCGGTAGATGTGCACGTCGCGCGTCTGACCGATACGATGGCATCGGTCTTGACATTGTTTGTCCATGGCTGGGTTCCAGTCCTGGTCGTAGAAGATGACCGTGTCGGCGCCCGTGAGGTTGATGCCGAGACCGCCGGAGCGGGTGGACAGGATGAAGCAGAGGATGCGCGGGTCGTGGTTGAATCGGTCTGTGAGGATTTGCCGCTGTTCGACCTTGGTGGCGCCGTCAAGGCGGAGGTACTTGTGTCCGTGGATGTTGAGGAACTGTTCGAGGATGTCGAGGACTTTGGTCATTTGCGTGAAGATGAGGGCGCGATGGCCGCCCGCTTGGAGTTTGCGTAGGAGCTTGTCGAGCGCTTGGAGCTTGCCGCAGTCATATTGGAGGAGCCGCTTGTCGGGGAATTGAATTGTCAGGCGCATGCGAGCCTCGTGCCACGGGTCCGGTGGAGGTTGAGGTGGCATGTAGGGAGCATATTTGACGGGAGCAGAGAGCTTGAGGTCGAGCTCCTCAAAGAGTTGGATGCCTCGTTCGCCGAGGAGGAAGCGGTTCATTTCGGGGCCGGTCACGACCGCGGGAGTGACGCAGGCGAACTTGGTGATGGTCATTTCCATGGATTCGGCGCGTTGCTGGAGCGTCGGGATGGCGTTGTGTAGCAGGAAGGAATCCTCTTCGAACCAGGACATGATCTTAGCCGGGACTCTAGGTCGGGGTTTGTATGGCCGGAGATGGGTGTCAAGGGTGAGGAACTCGGTTAGACGCTTTCCATAGATAGGTCGTTGTTGGCGACGGAGGGCATTGATGTATACACAGTGCTGCAGCTCTTCAAACCGACCCCATCTGGCGGCACTTTCAAGATACACAAGGTTGGACTTGACAGAGGAAGGGTCCAGCGCGGTGTAGGCGTTGTTGGCGCGCACCTTCTGGGCCTCCCTCAGGTCGAGCAAGATTCGATGGGAGCTGAGCTGGGCGATGCGGTCGGTGTGTGTCTTGGACAAATCTTCATACTCGGTCGGAATCATGTTGAGAAAGCTCAGATTGACAGTGGTCATGGGCTTCGTAACCAACAGCCTGTTCCGAATGAACTTTTCATTCCACTCGTAGTCGGCCGGTACTGACCGCGACATGCGGAACGAGGTCATAATGGGCCGGTCTACGAAGAGATCGGGATGGTTGCAGACCTTTCGGAGCTGCATCAAACAGTTAATGATGGACATGTAGTTGCCCGATTGCAGCGTCTCGCGTGTATCGGCGCGGGAAAGGAACCCATCATACAACTCTCGCTGACGTTTGGAGAGGCGGCAGAACTCGACGTGTTCATACTTTGCCGGCATTTGTTTCTCGACATCTGCCTTGAGTCGACGGAGAAGGTAGGGTCTAAGGACCTTGTGCAGCTTGGCAATGATGGCACGCGCCTCATCGTCCAGCTGTTCACGGCCGCTTTCCAAGATCTGAGATTCGGGCCTAGCGAACCAGTTATGGAATTCGGTGAGGTCAACGAACCCGCCTTCGCCGTTCTCGGGTGGCGCCAAGAAGTAGAGAAGCGACCACAACTCGGTCAGATTATTCTGCAACGGAGTACCTGTCAAGAGCAACCGAGCTTGCGTGTTGAAGCCGAGCAGGGTTTGCCAGCGCTGCGACTTGAAATTCTTGATGTTGTGAGCCTCGTCGAGGATCATGTAATGCCAGCGTCTTCGCCTGAACACCTGCTGATCCTGAAGGACCATTTGATAGGAGGTGATGCAGACGTTCCAAACATCGTCGTTGTTCCATCCCTGGCGCTTTCGCTTGCGTTCTTCCTGGTTGCCGTAGTACGTAAGGATCTTGAATCCAGGACACCACTTCTTGAACTCCATTTCCCAGTTGAGCATTACACTCGTAGGCACAATAACCAGATGGGGACCCCAAACTTCATGATGACAGGCGAGGTGCGCCAGCAGAGCAATGGTCTGGATGGTCTTTCCTAAACCCATCTCATCGGCCAGGATACCATTGGTGTTGTTGGCATACAGCCCAGCAAGCCAGTCCAGACCATGATGCTGATACTCACGCAGTGTTCCACGCAGGAGAAACGGGATTTCTGTCTTGACTGTTGGGGTTGTTGGCTGAGGTGAGGATTGTCGGCTATCTGGCTTTTGCACGCTGACGGCCAGCTCTGAGTGGGGAGTGTCGACATCGGTGGGCTTGGTATCAGTTGTTTTTGGTGACTGTGTTTGTGACTGGCTCTGCATGTCAGTAGCCGCCACCGTTTCCTGACTATCATGTCGGGTGTTGGGTGGTGCCTCCAACGACGGCGCCGCGGCTGTTTCCCTTTGTAAATCGTCTGTGGGTGGGGCATCAACCATTGGCAGGTCGCCCCCAGCTTCAACCGACTCCTTAGCCGGAAGTGCCTGGTTTTCGGACTGTACAATCTCTTCATGATGCTTCAAGGAACTACCATTGGTGAGGAAGTCCTTATTTGCCACTCCGCTGCCCGGCTCTTTTGTGGTCTGAGTATTTTCTGCTGCTTTTTCGTCGTTGGGTATAATCAGTAACGACACTTCATCGTCTGCACCCTCAGTTTGAGATGATGCCAGCTGCTCATTAGTGTGGGAACCATTAGTTATCGGAGCCTCATGCGCATGGCCATCAACTTGGGGCTCGGGACGAAGGGCCGCCGGAGCATCGGTCATCTCCACATCCCCAGCGGATTCAACCGACGGCTCCTCAGTTACAGCCTCCTCCTTCAACTTCTTCAACTCTGACTTTCCAAAGAATAACCCTAGCAAGCCAGCAGGTTCATCATCGGACTCTTCCTCTTCCTCATCGTCTTCGTCCTCCTCGTCGTCGTCTGACTCCTCGCTAGATCCAAGGTCGTCGTCCATGTCTACCGACTCATCGCTTGTATCGTCACCATTCGCAACGCTGCCATCCATAGCAGCGGAAGCATCAGCCATCTCCACGTCTTTTGTTGTTTCTTTATTTCCATCGGTCGTGTCCAAGGTGGGTAGGTTGGCGTATTTTGCACGTAATTCTTCCTGAGTCAGGCCCTCGTCCGACGCGGTCGATTTCTTATCGTCGTCCTCAGAGGAGGAGGACATGTTATCCTCGTCTTCATCTTCGTCATTTTCGTCAGACATCTCGTTGGATCCTTGGTCGGAGTGCTCGTCACTTTCCTCCTCGTCGCCCATTACTGACGGCATGCCACTTTCCAGGTCCTCGTCGTCCTCGTCCTCGTCCTCGTCTGTAATTTCGTCCCCGTCCACTTGCGCTTGTCGTTGCTGTAGCTTTTGTTCCGAAAGATTGACTGCTTGATTCAGCGCGGCCTTGACACGGCGCTGTTCCTCCGCCTCCCATTCCACCAAGCGGCGCCTATTGACCTCAACTCTGACATTCTCCCACGTCCCAGCAAAGGCCCTGATAACCTGGCGCCATTTAGCCTTGGACGCTTCCATCTCCTCCAGCTCGATTTCTTCGGCGGTTTTGGGCTGTGGGTTTCGGCGTCTCCACTCGGCTTCGCATGCAATGGCGATGCGCTTGGCTGCCTGCATATGCAACTGTTGCTCTCTATACATCAACTTGCGGAAGTTGGTCATGGCCTTTGTGAGGTGGTCGAGATGAGCCCACTGTCGAGGCGGTTCCTCCTCGGCCTCAGGCTCGAAAGCCGAACACCTGTCAGGGGCGAGCAAGCCCCCTGGCTCAACCTCTTTTTCAACCCGTAGAATGACCTTGGCGTCTTGGAGGGCCATCTCGTCTGTGTATTTGGGCTCTTCATCGGGAATGTGTTGCCCACCCTCCTCCACCGGTATTTCTTGAGCGCGCGCAAAGTATTCCTCAAAGGTCGGCCCAAGCTTTGGACGAACATTGGCTTGGTTTGGATGAACAAGGGGTATTACGGTCAACGGGGGTCGAACTTTGAGCTTGATACGGGGAGTGGCGCGCGAGGCACCGGGAGAGAGCTGGCCATCATCGTAGGATGCTCGAGAATGGGCGAGGGCTTGGCGCGTTGACCGACGCGTACCGACCGCGGCAGGTTTCGGAGGTGTAGCAGGACGTCGGGGAGATGGAGATCGTCGACGGGATCGGGACGCGGAGGGTCTGGTATCATGAGTCGTGGCAGACTTGCGCGCGGGAGCTTTCGGCGGCGGCGGGGGCGGCATCTTTGCGGGAGCAGGCTTACTGCTGCTGCTGGCTGGCGCTGGCTTCCTAGACGTACTGGCACTGCTCTTATTGCTGACAGGACTTGTTTGGATAGCTTTCCGCGTAACCTTTTTGTCGCTGGGTTTCATGCCGAGCAGGACGGGATTGACGCGGCCAGACTTGCGACGACCGTCTTCGGTGATGATGGTAGTCGGACCCTCGGCCTCAAACTTCTTCCATGGTGGTGACTCTGGTTTCGGTTTGCGCGAGTGATTGTGAGGTGTTGTCTCGCGCACTCGGCGTCGCTTGGCCGGTGGTTGTCCATCTTCGTCGAGCTCGGGCGTCTCTCCGTCGCGGGCATGAGTATCGCTTGTCGTAGACTTTGGTGATAGAATGGATGAAATCGGTTCGGTATCAAACTCAAAGTTATCGGGTTCGCTCAGCGGGGACGAGATGGACGACAAGGGCGACTGGTCGCGGTCGAGGAAGCCAGCATCTTCGGCGTTGGCGTTGGCGTTGGTCGTCGTCGAGGTATTATCGATGGCGGGGACATGGTGGGTGCTGCTGTAACTTTTGTTGTCTGTCTCGTTGTTGTCGTGATGACCAGTAGTACCGTTGGTGTTGTTGTCATCGGCGTCGTTGTCACCGGGAGTGGTGGTGGTGGCGGACGTGGTGGTGGTGGTGGTGGTGGTGTCGTTTCGTGTTGAATCAACAAGTCCCGCACCAGAATCAGACGCGGTGCCAGAGTCGGTCATCATAGTAGTCATGGTCACTGTCACAGCAGCCACGCCTATCGAGGGGATATGGGGGCGGATATCTCGACGAAGCGGGCATTTGAGGGGACCAAAACAACGTCAGAGAAACCGCACGACTTGGAACTATCTCATGCCCGAGTTTGGCCGTGATCAGGCTACGGGAAGGGTTGGCTGCAGCGGGGAAATGTCGAGAAAAGAGCTGTTTCCCGCAAATCGCAAAAAGTTGCCAACCGACGAAAAAAAATGCATCAACGGCACCGGCACTGAGCGGGACACCACCACAGCCGGCCAGCCTGATGGCCCGTCAGGTCACAGTGGAGGAATGAGTGGCCCGCCGCCTCTGAGGAGCTGGCTGAGTGGATGGCGAATAGTGATGCTGCCGCCGTGTTTCCATCCACATGGTGCAGGAGCCATTTGGTGGTCTGTGCACAACGCGCTTGAGAGTGGCTCAGTGGGAGAGTGGGCAGCTGTGATGTGCTGACGACGGACGGGAAGGGGAGCGAGGGAGCTCACTGAAATTGTTAGTGCAACTCGACTCCAAAGCCATTCAAGAGACTTCTGATCGATGCGGGGCGGCCAGCCATTCCTCGGGTCATCTTCTCCTTCCCTTCTTCTTAGGTTGGCCCATCCTTGCAACTAAGCCAATCAGCAGCTCCACAAGCTCTGTGCACAGACCATCTTGCACTGAGCAGGCCGGCCGACGAGTTGCGCCTGCAGTGAGTGGGTGTCCGTCTGGTCTGTCGTCAACGTCAAGATCCCAAATCGCAAACTGAATCAATTCGAACTCGGCATCACGACTGCATTGCGGCCCTCATAAGCCATGGTAGGTACCCATGCGCCGATTGATAGCACCCAATTCGAAACAACACTGACTGACGACTAAACCTACCCAGATGCTGTCCCGCCGAATTGTACGGGCCTCGCCCGCCCGTCTCGTTGCGCTCGCCGCGAACCGATCCCCCATTGTCCAGCAGCGCCGTACCTTTTTGCCCGACCAGCTTACCGGCCGGGGCGGCCTTATGGAAGAAAAGTACCCCGACTCCGATTATCCTCAACTCACCAATGCTGAGGATCCCGAAATGGTATGACAATAGGCAGTTGGTGGAATAAGGAGGCTGTCAAACGAGACAGAGGAAGCACACGGTAGCTGACGGACTGGTTGTGCGCAGAACGGCGGCTACATCAACCCTCCACGCATCAAGCGCCAGTTTCGCGATCCCTACGCCAAGTGGTGGGACCCCCAGGAGCGTCGCAACTTTGGCGAGCCCGTGCACGAGGACCACGATCTCCTGGGCATGTTTTCGCCTTACGAATACACTTGGGTCTCTCCCGGCAAGGGTCTTGCCCAGATTGGCGCCTTCATCGTTGCCTTCCTCGGTCTCTGCTACGGCGTCAAGCTCACGTATCCCGACAAGGTCTCGTATCCTCGTGAGTTCGAGAACGGTTTGTTGCAGGAACTGGGCGGTTCGGGAGCTGTTAGGGTAAGTGGAGCTTCCCCAGGCCAAAAGATGGAGACGGCTTCGAAGTCCTCTCCATAATGTGGATCAGACATGGAACCGGGCCTGACAGTGCTGACTATTGACCTTGGACTTGACAGGCGAGACAGGCGGGTGATCCTGACCCTTGATTAAGTACAGACACGAGGGAACAAATACAGAACAGAGCATGCGCCGTGTACATAGGTAGAGGTAGCTGCTCCTACTTCCATACGGGGTGAACGGTACCCGGGGAAGTGATAAGAGTTGAGTCATGGGAAGCAGTCATTAATCATCCCAGAGAGTGCACCTGGTCCAGCTTCCGCCAATGCCTGTTGTTCTGTTCTTCCAATCCTGTTCGTTACTTACAGTATCATGCTGGAGGGTACCTCTACGCACTCAGTTTAGGATGTTCGTTTTGACGGAATTATAGACTAACACAGCCCTTCCATTTTCATTGCAAACTGACGATAAAGCACCAGCAGGAACAATCTCGAGCAGATAAGTCCACAGAAGCATGTTGCTGCTTCCAACGACTCGGAGATTTTCTCTGCATTATCATGACTCGTGCAAGTTCATCTGGGGTAACGACTCCACATTTGCTGTCGGGTCGGGTGCAAGTCGCAAGTGGATCACTGACTCGGGACCGAACCCTCACTCTGCTACTTCGGTTGTGCCTAGGTAGGTATCAATGGCAACTCGCTCACGATAGCCCCTTGCCTATTGTACTCAACCTCTAATAACCGAAGCAATGGCCTCCAACTAACAACCGAACAAGAAGATTTCACCATCTTTATGGCCAAGCGTCAAGGACGAATTTGGATCATGGCAATAACGCACGAATTACGAGATATCCTTCCCCCAAACCCCCTATCATGTCCATGGAAATTTCGATGCCGGCCATTTGTAAATTTCCATCATCCCGACAGTCAAGACCTAGTTTGACGTTATCTTCACAAACACGGAAAGAGCAACCGCAAAACTACCCCAACATGGTTCGAACTAGAGGTACTAATCGCTCCCGAGATTGTTATGGGCCTTTCGGCCTGGTGATATGCGGGTAGGTACTTGAGCGGGAGCGGTCAATACAACTTGAAGCAGGAGGAGGGGAAGAGGAGAACTTTCATCATCATCCACTCTGTCTACACGGCAATCCTCGGCTCCAACTTCGTCGCCAACCATCGTCACCTTTTCTTTTTTGTTGTGTGGTGTCTTCTTTTGGCTTCTCTGCTTGCTCACTTGTTGAATTATATCTTGCCAGCCCGTGCCCCGAGCAACATCGATACACTAATCGATTCTACATTCAATTTTCCCTCCCCATCTCACCATCGGCTGGGTTGCGACGGCATACCATACAATGCGTTACGACGACTGGGACGTCATCCTGTTCCCTACAGGCAGGAACGGCAAGATTCCAATCAAGGAGTTCAAAGTCCAGTGTCATGTAGTTCCAGACCAGGAGCTCGCTCACATGCACGGACAGGCTGGCTTGCCCATCATGACCTGCTTCATCCCGAGTCTTCCAGCCGGCAGTCCGTTTCAGATCTCGATGCACGCCTGGAAAGCCCCCGATATCAGCCTGTTTACAAAGACATACAGCAGGCATACCGAGTTTGTCAAGTTTGAGGCGCGCATCTTCATCGATGGCCGCTTGGTTGCTTCCACTGCCTTTGACCGAAAAGTCAACGGACCCCATTTGATTGCAGACACCTTTGGTAAGTCTCCCAAATCCTCTGAAATATAATCAAGTATCATGACGTGCTGACAAGTATCAAGAGTACACAAAGACGGGCGAACGCGAACGCCTAAAGTTTCCTATCTTTCGCCGTGAGCTTCTTTATGAGAGCCACTGGAGTCCTGGCGACGACCTTGGCCGCATTAAAGTTCTTATCAGCGAAGGCTTTCCACGCGATTCTCGAACGGTACCCTTTGAGCGGGTCAAGAATATTGTCGCCTTTTCTTTCCAACATGCTCCGCTAGGTAAGACTTTGCAACACTTCTCTCGTCCGCCACCAACAACTGACGTTGCAATCTACGTGTTCAGAACTGCTTGAAAACAACTCCATTGCCTGGCCCAACCCATCCATGTGGCACACTCCGACCTACCTCTCGAACGTTCCCGTACCAACATATCACCCCGACGATGGCATCAACTCTCACGCACACTCGCCCCAGCGACCAAAGAAGAACAGTCAAAGTCCAGGTTTCCCAACGCCTATTATGACACATGGCGTATTTCAGCCTCACCTGCCTCCCGCTAGCTACGTGGGTACACAAACACTCCAGATGCCATACGCACCCCGAGGCTCCAACACTGGGTCTGGCTCGTCGTTTCCGCATTCCGATCCATTCACCGAACCCTCCTACATGGACTGGATGGGCTCAATGGGCCACAGTTCCTGGCAATCTGGTATGCGACAGGGGATCCAGCAGCAGAGTAGTGATGAAACCATGCCCGACTACGGTGGGGGTCCCAACCGTGACCAGCCTGAGGCTATGCATGTTTCCGGAAATAGTATGGATGACGAGCATCCTACGAACATGAAGGTGCCAACGAATACTTCGACAACAGTCCCTCCTCCTACTGAAGACATGAAAGCGGGGGTCCATTTTCCTTCCATGTCTACCCATATGCCATCCATCCCGTCTGACATGGCCGCCTGCTTCACCAATACTCTCTTGAACCAGCCGATGCCGCTTCCACTTCAGCCTCATCAGATACCCCTACCGTCTTCGGATGTCAAGTCACGTAAGGAGAACCGCTTCCTCACGATCTCTGGTTCCAAACTTTCATCAGCTCACTCACCCCCTACTGCAGACCATGGCGACACACGCAATTTCTCACAGCCGGTTTTCTCCCAGTGTCCCATCGCATCCAACTTGTCCCAGATGGTCTCCTCCATGGATGGCGCCGGAAGCTCGAGCGACTCCCCAAGTTTGCAAAGCATGTTCTCGGTCGCAGGCAGCCATCAGAATAGTCCGAAACAGGCCGAGTTTGTGTCCAATTCCAACCTGTATGGTGGTCATGCTTCAGGTCCCAACCCTGCCAGCTTCCCTCCTAGCCTTCCTTCCAACCTTACTTCCAACTTCTCATCCAACTTGACTTCAAATTCGACTTCCAACCACTCCACGAATCCCAGCTCCAACCCTCCTTCTGGTCCGACCCCCTTTGGCGTTCGGACCGAGAGCTCGCTCAACGCTGGCCTTGGAAGCGTACAGGGCCATGGAAATGGTAATGGAAGTGGTACTGCTGTAGGAAATGGAAACGGAAATGTCAAGCGGACTCGAAACTTTACGCCGGCTTCTACCAAAGCTATTGATGAAGAGGACGAGCCACGCCAAGCGAGCCCTCAAATGAGAGTTAGGGCCTATGCTAAGGAATACGGGTTGGAGCAAAACATGCTTGAACTTTGAAGTTTTACAAAACCTCCAGACATTTGGTTCAAGAGAAGCAGTAGCCTTAGTTCGATCACTGCGGTGATTGTTGGAGTTATCATACTGGTCGTGGAGAAGTTTGTTAGTTTTCTCTTCTTTATTTTCTTATGTTCTCTTTCACATATCCAACTTATCACTAGCATTGTCAAATCGGGTTACGATTGGAGTCATGGTTGTGTTGTTTCTCAGAATGCTTGGAGAGTGCGCATGCTTCCTTTGTTCTAATGGCGGGTGTAAGTTATACAAGTAGCCTGGTCCTCTCGATGTCCAGCATCATATGGTGAGATTGATGGGTAAAATGGTCAAGAAAATACAAATCTTGCAATCGTTGTTTCTTTGCTGCCAGTCAGTTTCTCCTTGTGAACAAGGCGTTTGACACAATGTCGCACGGCCTCTGCTTCTGCATTTGCTAGTCCTTGTGCCATGTGATGTGGGCGTAGGGCTTTGCAGCACGTATCTGTCAGAATGTCAGCCAACTTTACATCAGGCGTCGTTCTTGGGTGCTTTGGTATTGGATGGAAGATAAAGCCACCCAACTTGAAGTTAGGTCAGCTTGAAGGTCTAGAGAAAGGAGAAGGAGAGTGGTTGGATTAAAGCTTGCCAAGAAAGTCGTGGACGAAGCACTAAAAGCTTAGCGGGTGGAGATAATGGAGCTTACAACGGAACCCCCCTGTTATCTCCGCGACGGTTGTTAGTGTAGTTGCACTTACACAGTCTGTATAGGGCAAGACAGGCTTTGTATACTGATCATAAGGCTAACATCACTGTGGCGATGTGGAGGCTAATGATTGAGCCAACGTGATGAATTGCGAAATGTAGAGCGGGGAGGATTAAGAGCCATGTCCCTTTGATAGTTCTTACGGTCTAGGTTACAGGCAATCATCGATTGGCTTCGGGATTCGCGAAAGATACCCTGATGTACCTACGTTCGGTGTTAGCGGCCACTGCGGCTATGATCCCGCCCCCCCCCCGGCCTTGGCTGATCCTGTCTCGCCCTAGCTGAGTCTGGCCCCCAAGAGCCCTAAAAAGGGACGGAGGATCCGGTGTTAGGGGGTAGTCTAGTGTAGTGTACATAAAGCTAAAGCTCAAGCGTTGGACTTTGGACTGTGGAGGTCCACTGGTTCACAGCCAGCCAGCCAGCCATCCAGCCATTCTGGCGTCATTCGGTTCGGGTCCCATTCAATTCGTTCGGTGTTAGCGGCGACGGGCGAAGCGGGACGGGTTATGAGAAGAAGGGGAGGTACGTACCTGGTACCTGGTATCTTGTTGTCAGCCATCCTCCCATGGGATGAATGGGATTGAGATGGACGAGAGTTGGAGACCTCGCTTTTGGTTATCGGCGGTAGGTGGTGCTGGTTGGCTTCTACCATAGTCCGTATTGCGTAGTATACATCTGATGGCAGTTAATGAGGTTTGTCTTGATTTGGCTTGGCTTGGCTTGGCTTGTATTGTATTGTCTAGTGGTGGTGAAGATATGTCATGACGGATGCTGTAATGCCGGGGTCGAAGCAGAAGAGGAAGAAGAAGAAGAAGAAGAAGTCCGGTGGGGAGTCATAACAACGGATTGGGGCACCTGGACACCGATGAGGCTCGGAAATAAGGTTAGTCGCAAGTGGTAGGTAGGTAACCCTGTTGAACACTGACCCACGGTGTCGGGAGACATCGAGTCTAGAATCGCGGTACATAGTGTAAATGCGGACGATCGGCCGCTGTCAGCAATGGTGTTGGATTTTGGCAGTACGCATTTCGAGGACGCGATCAATTCGTGGACAAAACGGGCTAGAACAAATTAGAAACCTGGAGATATGGTTCTTCTGGAGCTTACTTATTTTGACGGAATATGATTCAACATGATGCGATGAGTCGACGGGAAGGCGCGCCAAATGCCAATCCGGGCTGGGTCGGTGTGTTAGGTTTGGCCGACCCGACTGACGGTTTGGTGGGTGGGACAGGACCGTGACAGCCAGGGTAAGCAGAACAATGCGAGCGACCCAGTGACAGTTCTCACAATTTTCGGGGACGGTGGAATTGTTAGAGCGATGGGTTGTTTGGTGGCGCGGCAAGATGAATTATACGTTCCCTTACGATACGTGACTGAAATGATCCAATGGCTGCACCCGTGGTGGCCTGGCAAACACAACTTAACTAATGTAGACGCAGGTAATAACGCCAGAACACAATCAAGTGGGAAATACTACTAAATGCACGCAGTCCAAGCGCACCGCAAACGACCAAAACGCCGGTAACAAGCAATCGTGCATGATTTGTACCCAAGTCACCATACGCCGCGTGGCATGATACGACGGAACCGTCCCTACTTGCAGTAGTGTCGCTAGTCAAGTTGGGCTGGATACCTACCTTATTCGGAGTGCTACGTTCCCCCGATTTGTTCTCAGGCTTCCATGCCATGACTCGACGAGGCGCTCCCTAATTCTATTCTGTCAGGTTGACAGCAGGGTACTTCGATTGACACTTCGCTCAAATTCCCGCTTGGCTGGTAAGATATCTCCGAAGTACAGCACATTGACGGGTCTCAGCCCGGGAATTACCCAATGGTAATGGAGGGGGGCTTGGTGGCTTGATGTGTTTGACGTGTATATCACCGTCCTTTGTCCCTGGGCTTCACTTGCTTTCCTGTCCTTCGGTCTCTCTCTGTTTGGATCAACTTTTTCCTCGTCCCACAAAAACCTCCTCGGTTCACTAATTCTGTCTTCCTAGACGAACATCTCTTACCCTTCTTGTCTTCCTGGAAGGAAATCACGACGGAAAACACTTTAACCCGCCAACATGGCCGGGACAAGAAAGGACGGTGCCAAAGGCGGCAACCTAGCAGTCCCTCCAGCCCTCGGCGACACCGAATCAAGAGCGCCAACAATAGCAGAAAGTGAAGATGCGCGTGGCTACAACAACACCAACAACAACGATGTTCTCTCCGACACAGACGGCGGACGGACAATCGACTCAACAGATCCAGAAAAGAAACACCCACATACGTTGAGCCAGCAAAGGTCTAATGCTACGCACAAGAGTCACGCTAGTACAATACGGGAGGATGGAGTTGAGTACCCGACTGGCCTGAAGCTGGGCTTGATCACGATAGCGTTGTGTTTGAGTGTTTTCTTGATGGCCCTCGGTGAGTTTTCCACTTTGTTCTGATGCTCGGAAGTAATGCGAGAGACTGACAGGAAGCAGATAACTCCATTATTGCCACGGCTATCCCCAAGATTACCGATCAGTTTCACAGTTTGCCGGATGTGGGTTGGTATGGAAGTGGTAAGTCCTCTTTGCTCTCATTCCCTCCATGATAGACAGTCACTAACAGACTGTGCCTAGCCTACCTCCTCACCACCGCGGCGCTCCAACTTTTGTTCGGACGCTTTTACACCTTCTTCTCCCTCAAATGGGTCTTTTTGATCGCCATCTTCATCTTCGAGCTCGGCTCCCTGATCTGCGGCGTCGCCAACACCTCCAAGACCCTCATTATCGGGCGCGCCATCGCCGGCATTGGTTCAGCCGGCATCTTCTCGGGCGCGCTGATCATTCTCGCCTACGCCGTGCCCCTCGAAAAGCGACCCGTATACACCGGCTTCATTGGTTCCATGTACGGCATCGCCTCCGTCTCCGGCCCGCTCCTCGGAGGCGCCTTCACAGACCAAGTGACCTGGCGCTGGTGTTTCTACATCAACCTCCCCATCGGCGGCATCACCATGGCCGTCATTGGCTTCTTCTTCCCCGATCCAAACCGCGAGAGACCCCAAGAGGAGACATGGGCCAAGACCATTATGAAATTCGACCCCTTTGGCACTGCGGTATTCATGCCTGCCATCATCTGCCTGCTGCTCGCGCTGCAATGGGGCGGCACCACCTACAAATGGAACAACTGGCGCATCATTTTCCTCTTTGTGCTCTTCGCCGTCCTGATCACCGCCTTCATCGCCATCCAATTCAAGATGCAAGACGAGGGCACCGTCCCTCCCCGCATCATCAAGCAGCGCTCCGTGTGGGCATCCGCCCTCTTCACCTTTTGCTTGGGCGCCGCCTTCATGGGCTCCGTCTATTATCTGCCCATCTGGTTCCAGGCCGTCAAGGGCGCGACAGCCGTCAAATCAGGCATCATGAACCTCCCCATGCTTCTCGCGACGGTAATCCTGTCCGTCGTCGCCGGCGCGCTTGTCTCCTATCTAGGCTACTACGCCCCCTTCATGATTCTCTGTTCCGTCGTCTCCAGCATCGGCTACGGTCTGCTGACCACCTTTGAACCCGACACCAGCTCTGGTAAATGGATCGGGTACCAGATCCTCGTTGGCGCCGGACTGGGGATGGGGCTCCAGCAAAGTCTCATGGCGGTGCAAACCGTGCTGGAGATGAAGGATGTATCGGTCGGTACGGCGCTGATGGTGTTTGTGCAGACGCTGGGCGGCGCGCTGTTTGTGAGTATTGCGCAAAATGTGTTTACGAATAAGCTGGTGCAGTATGTGGGCGAGCTGGCGCCGGGGTTCGGGGATCCGGAGAATATCTTGCTGTTGGGCGCGACGAGCGTGCAGAAGACGGTGGATAAGAGTGTGTTGCCGGGGGTGACGCGGGCGTATAATAATTCGTTGACGGATGTGTTTATGGTGTTTGTGGCGATGGCGGTGGCGAGCGTGTTTGGGGCGCTGTTGGTGGAGTGGAAGAGTGTGAAGGGGAAGAATGTGGAGGTTGGGTTGGCGTGATTTTGTGATGATGATCTCTCGTGTGTAAAAAGAGGTTGGGGGGATTGGGTGGGAAGAGGAGGATGTAATCTTCCCCTGGATGGGTGTTACTGGGTTAGTAATAATTACGTAGACAGGTTCATCGGTTTTAGATGTCTCCCAACTCTTGTGTCAAATAGAAATGTATTACATTCCAATTCTCCCGAGCAAGGAGAAGCAAAGTGGGAGGGAAAATTGCGATTCGAAAAAGGGAAGATACTATTGATTCTAGTGCCAATTTACTTGTCATATCGGTACATAGAGGTATTCCTGGTATCCTGAACGAGATCTCTTTCAAATTGTTTCAAACCTGACGACGACAGGATCAAATGAAAGGCATTAAGAAGATTCAGTACAGTGGGTAGGGTAGGTTTATCTTGGAAACAAAAATGCATACTGACAGCATGAAACATTGCGAAAGCCATTACGGACATCACTTACACGGGCTGTTAAGTGTAGTACCTAGTACCTAGGTAGCTTGTTAGCAACTCAATAAACGACTGGTGTTCTTTGAAAAATCTAGGTTGGGAAAAATCCTCTATTCCCAAAAATGATATCTTCCTAAAGCAATCATCACCACCCAGGCCAAGTATGTTGTTTGAATTGGCGATATCTCCAACCTGGTAATGATGTATTGGCCGTTAGGATGGCGTGATATAACACAATCAGCGCCAATCCGGGGTTCAACCGACGCTATCGGACCCCGGGTGAGGATCACGCAGACATCCGCTAAATAACAGGGCTAATCCCGGCTTACGGCGTCTAACGGACTCGGGTAAGATCCGATAGCGACAGCTGCCGGCAAAAATTCACTCAATTCGTTGATTGAATCACCACGCTATCCTGGGTAATATATCGTGTGCTTACATCTGCATGCAGCGTGTTGGGATAAATCGGTTGAAGGGTACAAGTGCCGACCACCCACCTACTTTGTCTAGTATCATCCATTGTCCCGCTTACTTTTTCGGTTCGGTCTCACATACCCACAACAGTCAGCATCATGTCCAAGACACAACAACAGCAACAGACAAAAAAGCCCATCAAGAGGGTAGCCGTCATCGGCGCGGGCCCCGCCGGCGCCATCACCATTGATGCCCTCGCCCAGGAAAGGACATTCGATCTCATCCGCGTATTTGAAAGACGAGAAGGACCAGGAGGATGCTGGTGAGTCTTGCTCACACCCGTCCTTCCACACCTCCTCCAAGTTCCTCTCACTAAACCCACTATCATCCAAAAAGGATCGGCGACAACAACAACCGCCCTCAACCCCTTACCGACTTCACCTCCCTCTCCAACCGCACCGCCGACCCACCAATTCCCATCCCGGAAGTCCTCCCCTCCTTCACGCCCAAACTGGACCAACAGCGCTTTTCCGAATCCTCCGTCTATCCTTACTTAGAAACCAACGTCGACGCCCTCCCTATGGAGTTCAGCCAGGAACCCTTTCCCTCGGAAAAGAGCGAGTTCTCCATTACCTTGCACGGTCCCGACACGCCGTTCCGCCACTGGAAGAGCGTGCGGGGGTACATCGAAGGGCTAGTGAACCGTAACGGGTATCAGGACTTGGTATCGTATTCCACGACGGTTGAGAAAGTCGAAAAAGTCGGCGACGAGTGGAAAGTGACGCTGCGCAAGGAAGGAGAACAAAAAGATTATTGGTGGACGGAGTGGTTCGATGCCGTGGTGGTGGCCAGTGGTCATTATTGGGTGCCGTGGATTCCTGCGGTGGAAGGTCTCGAAGCGTTTGAGAAGCAGAGGCCGGGAAGTGTACTTCATAGTAAACAGTTTCGGGGGAGGGAGCTTTATCTGGATAAGGTTGTACACACATCCCCTTATATGATATCTCGCTTTGATCGGTAAAAACTGACATCAAGCAGAAAGTAGTAGTAGTAGGCGCATCCGTCTCCGCCGCCGACATCGCCTACGACCTCGCCCACTCGCGCACCGCCCAAACTCCCGTGCACGCCATTACTGTAGGGCACACCTTCAACGGATACTTTGGCGACGAAGCATTCAAGCACCCGCGCATCGAGAACCACCCGTCTATTTCTAGGGTCTGTCCCAAGACCCGCACCGTTCATCTAGTGGACGGCACGTCCATCCCCAACGTGGACCACATCATTTTCGGCACGGGGTACACCTGGACTCTCCCCTTCTTGTCGCAGGTGCTACCCGTCCGGAATAATCGTGTCCCGGACCTCTACCAACATGTCGTCTGGCAACAGGATCCTTCCCTGTTATTTGTCGGTGCCGTCGGCGCTGGGCTGACGTTCAAGGTGTTTGAGTGGCAAGCGGTGTATGCTGCGCGCATACTGGCTGGTCGCGCGCAGGTGGTGCCGACGGTGAAGGAGATGCAGGAGTGGGAGGAGGAGAGGATCAAGGAGAAGGGCGATGGGCCCAAGTTTAGTTTGATATATCCGGAGTTTGAGGACTACTTTGAGACGTTGCGGAGATTGGCGGGGGAGGGCGAGACGGCCAGGGGCGTGGGGAGGAAGTTGCCTAGGTTTAGGCCGGAGTGGTTTAGAGCATTTATGGAGGGGCATGATTTGCGAAAGAGGATGTGGAAGAGGGTTAATGAGCAGGCGAGAGAGGACGAGAAGGTGAAGGCAAAACTGTGAGCGGGCGGGATGTGGGCTCGGGATTACAATGCTGATGTGTACAGTTGGATATGGTGTGTGAAATGAGACGTGAAATTTAGTTGGAACTTGCCATGATGTTGTGCTGATATGTGTGCGAAAAGTGGGGGCGGAGTGCCAACGAAGGGAGGGAGATTTCGTATGGAAAATACTCCACCGAAAGTTAGGGACATTGGTAAATGGGACTGTTACTTGCAGCTTGAAGGCATTTGCGATTGCTTTTCACTTGATTTGGATGCTTCACTTCCATGGTGATTTCTTGATGCTTACAGCGGAGTTGCTTTTTGGCGTGTGTTGGGAAGATTTTAAGATGAAGGTATTGAACAGATGGTGAGAATGCTGTGACTGTCGTCAACTTCATGAGCGCCTTGGCACGTTTTTGTTTTATGGCTTGGGGTTGATGCGAACTAGCCCCATTTCTATGTTATAAACAAAATAATCTGAATGAAGGGACGAACGGGGCACCAGACCCTTCTGCCCTCGGCAAGAACTTGTCACCAAGGGAACTACAGTTGGGAACTGGACCTTGTGTGAGATTATTTCCGTAAAGATCAATCTCACATTCGCAACGAATGAAAATAATTCCCGTCTCAGGCTTTCATTTCCATGGTTCACCGAACAGTGGTTGGTGTTTTGGTGGTTGCCGGGTAATAAGGAAGATGTTCGGGTGCGGGCAAGTGCGGGGCGGGGGGCTCGGAGAGGGAAACAGGAGCCAGAAGGGTGGCCGGACACTCAACAGTGATCCAACCTGCATGGAGCAAGAATATTCAAAACTTTGATTTCAGGGTACATTGGATGTTGGACAATTCATTGAAGATGCTTTGGGGTCTTCTTATCCGTAATGGCTGGATTGACGAGCAAGTGTCCTGACACAGTGCGGAAATGGAAGAGAGAGATCAATGGCGGCGGGATCTCGATTAGAACGGCCATACCCACCACCCAACGAGGTCGTGAAACTTCCATAAAATCTCACAGCTCACATCTTGTCTTCTGGCATGACTTCTCGAAATTTGTTGCAAGGCTCTAAACACGCGACAAATCCTCACAGGAACGACGACAGGTCAAACCAAACCCAGGCCTTGACTGGGCTGGTGATTCCGGCTCCAAGTGATCGGGAAACTTTGTTACGGTTTTCCAAGCCACTGCCTGAAATTTACATTGCGTACGGGCCAGCATCAGCAAGTTTGACAAAACCCCAAGTACAGTAACGGCGCTGACATGTGTCAATGCCAGACGTGTAGCAGATATTGCAATGTACAGGAGTACCTAGTCTAGGGCTAGAAGGTACATGTAGGCCGGAGGTTCCCCACTAAAGCAATCATGACAAAAAGTGTACAGCGCTGATACACGCCGACAGTTGCATGCTTGCGGGGGACTGAACCAAATCCCAGGAAAAAATTTGAGAAGTATTTCCTTTACTCGACCCCTCCCGTGAGTGGACTTGCGACGTACGAGACTGTAAGTGATCAAAGCTTCCTACGCGAATGACGGAACGCAAACTGACCTTAGACCGCCAGAACCCAGCCCTGTACCGCGCCACTCAAGTTAACACCCTGTCCTGCACCAACTCAGGCAACACCTTCTCCCCCTTCCGACTCTCCCGCTCCTCTGCCCCCTCCCACTTGCTCCCACCTGGCAACTCCAATACCAACGGCTCTTCACACCCCTCCCGCACCCCTTTTCCGTACCTGGGCGCCCTCAAATCATCACCATTGATCCTCTTCCCCGTGACGGGATGCGGATAATGAAACGGCACCACCCTCGTATCCGGCCACAACATCTTTCTCTCGAGAATCTCATCCGGGCCCGTGGGGTCCTCCGGAAACGTTTTCGTCGGCCACGGCACATAATTCGGCTTGGTCTTGCTCCACCCGGCCTCGAAATCCGCATGCCAAAACGGAAAGTACCTATACCTCCACAGCTTCCACACCCCGTCTTCCTTCACATACTCATTCTCGTACAGACCACCTTCCCACCACTGTCTGTGGCCCAGCGGCAAGTCTTTCTCGATAGAGTGATGAGTGCCGGCCTGCATCAGGGCACGCATGCGGCACCAGGCGTGGTCGCCTGAGGGGGAGACGTCGACGATGTCTTGCATCATTATGTGGTCGAGCAGAAAGCCGTGGATGGGACCGTTGCGGCCGGCGACAAAGGTCTCGGCGAAGCGTTTCTTGTAGAGGCGCTCGACGCCGGCTTTGCCGAGGTAGCGCGAGCCGAGGAACTCGACAAAGGTGTCAGGGCGGTTGGAGAAGAGGTCAACTACTTCGTTGTAGAGACATTTGTCGAGGTAGTAGCCGTATTTGTGGTGGGTTTTGCGGATTTCAGCTTCGTCTGGATGATTGTTTGTTAGGAAGTGGAAATGCGATGCGGGTCGGAAATGGTACTTGAGCGCTTACCGGAGACGCGAGACAGTTCTTTTTGCAAGGTGAGTACCTGCTTTTTGAGTTCTGCGAGTTCCCGCTCCATGTTGGGCTACTAGGTGTTGGAGTCAGGTCGTGCTTTGATTGGTATTTGCGCGCTGGAACTCCAGGAAGGAATTGAAGTGCGATCGGGACGTGGGAGTTGTCGCTTTAAAAGCTGTAGTAGGCGACGACGGAGTGATATTACCGTTCCGGTTTCAATCCATCAATGGTTCACTTGAGCCTTCATTCGATACCCAATTGAGCCTGAATCGATTGCTGCTGACAACACAGTAATTGAATGCAACGTTCATCCCATGATCGCACACGGGTGCAACTTCGACAGGTGCTTTTCCCCAATTTACCCCCCGCTACCCGACTTCGCTTCCGAATATACCTGGCATCTGTGAGGAGAACATCTCGGGTGGAGATAGAGAGAGCCCGTCCCTCCACCCACCAACGCGTTTTATGCAGGGCGGGAGCTTTGACCATATCGGAATGATGATGCTGATTACTTCACGTATGTTGCGAATTGCGAGGAAGAGTGATGGGTGGGTATTCAGGCGACTGCCATGATGATTTCGCTGTGCGCGGCCGAGCCTGGGTGAGGCGACTTGTTTGCGACTTTCGAGCTGACAATTAGATACTGCCGTTCGGTCAATGTCGTTCGTGCCTTGGAAGAAAAAAAAAAAAAAAAAAAAAAAAAAAAAAAAAAAGGAAGGAAGAACGAAAGAAAGAAAGAAAAGAAAAGAAAAAGCAAAGAAAAAGAAAGAGAGAAAGAGAGAGTCATCAGTCTGTGTGCACAGCCGCTAGTAGGGTAGGGTATCCTGCCCTCTGTGTAGTAGTTTCCCATGGTAAACAACAGGTGGTTAGCGGACCTTGTCTCCCAATAATGTCGAGAATCAGGACATCGACGGTAAACCGGATCAATCTCATTTGACTGACGTCTTGGCATGTTGACATTAGTAGCGACACTGGGCAGCCTGATGTTGATCCATCCTGATTTTTCTGCTTGGGTTTGACGATACGAATACATCTTCCAGGTCCAGTCTTGGTAATGGCATTGATGTACCAGCTGTAGAAGAGTACCTCGACTTTGCAGGCGTCTTGGCCGCGGCTTACTCAAGTATGTGTCATACCTTTCGAAAGAAAGTACCTAGAGGTAATTTTCACAGGCAATGGCCAGGGCAGTCACGGCATCCTCCGTATATGTGAACAGAGTACATGTGGTTGCAGCTCATGATTCGATTGGTGTGAACGTAGGGACGGAAAGAAGGAAGGAGAGCCACCGCCAAGCATGGAAGGAAGGAAGCGACCATCTCATTCTTCCATTTTCAGTGAAGTGACATTCACACATCTTCATGACTCATCTTCGACGTCTCATGAGCTCCTGCCAAATTCACATGAGTGCCGCCTAGTTACGTACACGGGCATTTTAAGGCAAATCTCGAGACAGACCTTGAAATGTTCATCTGCGGGGCAGGCAGCAGGCAGGTCAAGTGCCCCAGCCTCATTGTTAGGGTACGTACCTAGGTAGGTCTCAAATTCTTGGTCTGAGCTTTCCTGCACTGCTTGATTCATGCCTCCATGTCCACTGACGAACAAGACACTCTCTTGTGGTCTCCCTTTTCCTCTCAACACCTCCCCGCAAGGGAGCTCACGTGGAAGAACATGTAGAGGTATGTTTGAGGCTACCCCCCTCTTCCGTTCCCCGATTACCACTGCTATAATGTACTAACCGATGCCAGACAGGACTGTGTTACGTGAAGCTTCAGGGCTGTAAATCAACCATCTCAGACCGATTCCCGCACGAGAACCAAAGATTCTGATACCTCGAGCTTAGAGACATGTGCAAAGTAATGAAACGCGACATTCCGATCTTAACTCCTTGAGCCCCCA
Source organism: Neurospora tetrasperma FGSC 2508 (assembly GCF_000213175.1). Lineage (NCBI taxonomy): Eukaryota > Fungi > Ascomycota > Sordariomycetes > Sordariales > Sordariaceae > Neurospora > Neurospora tetrasperma. The sequence continues at coordinate 289,945 of NW_009799103.1, read as the reverse complement.
AGAGTCTGACTCGCGATGAAGAAACAGAACGAAAAACCTGATCGTCTTCCGAAATGGAAAGTTGTTGATCTGTGAGAAAGTGTGTGTCTGACAACCACGTATATGCTCTTCTGTGGACGCCAAAACCATCTGGCAGACGCTAAACCCTGCGTTTCCTTCACGACACCGGATCCAATACGGTACCAGTTCAGAACAAGACAAACGTTACCTCATGAAACCCTCCAGCTACTCATTGTTCTATGTCAGTGTCTTATGGGGCGATTGAGCTCTAGTGGTCCTGGCAGCGGTAGAGTCCGGTCTTCAGTAGTTGCACCATACTTTAGCGGACAAATCCCGGAGACCAACCTTACAGCGCAATGATAACAACAACTACAACAATTGTGCGCCCCTCTACAGATTCCAGCTTCAGTGCCAAGTTGCTTTCCATCACCAATAAAGATTCGTCAGCAAACCAGCACGTGAAAGCACCTTGACTCAAACATCGTTCGATAAAATTACTAATGCGCCATCTCCCTGCTTCACTGCGCGCATCGTGTCGCTGGTGTAGCGCACCATCAGTCGGGTTTGAGGGTATCAATGTACCAGCCTCTTTTCACCACCAAAAAAAGTTGCGCCAGCTACCATCTGAAGCCCGGAACCGCAGATCCGCAGGCTCCGGGCAGGAGACGCGTTGCTTATCAAGAATACGATGGTCTGTAGCATCTCACCTGCGGTCTAAGAAGTATGAAGTCATTTCCTTTGAGCGGATGAGGAAAACAACTCTAATTGGAGCAAGCTCACGTTTCATTCATGGGTCGATGGTAGACTTCACGCATTTCGCTGGGCAATGCCGAAGTACTGCCTCCTGGAAGGAAACAGAGAGACACAAGGGGAAGAACGCAAAGCAGAAAACGTCTCGGACACTGCTGGGTACCTACCTAGGGCCATATCCCGACATGGAGGTTCAGGCAAACTGAGCTGGAATTTTAGGTGTATTCCGAGAGCTTCCCCGGGGATCTATCCAAACTTCCCTTGGCCTGCCTGCGCCCATGTGCCTACGGACAGAATCAGGACCCAAGAAAAGACTATATCAGTATCTACGAGCCCGATTCATGTTTAAAGGGATGCATTCTTTCGACAGCATTACAGTACCGTGTGCCTTTCCTTGGTGGCAGAAAGCCTTTGGGTCAGGGGCAGAAGAGCTTCCCGTACTGCACTACAGACAGAAAGAAGGCCGCCAAGTCAAAGCTGTTCAAGTTCACGATCAAAGTTTCCAGGTTCGTGTGCATTTGTATTACATACGTGCGGCCCGTGTCGTCACAACAGCTGCTTACCTATATGTTCATTTCAACTGACATTGGTACAGGAAACCTGGATTGGTTTGAATCGCTGCAGAAACAAGGTTTTTGGGTCTGTTGGTTTTCGTCCAACGGCTCTAAGAAAAATAATAAATTGGGGCTCTCGACCATCTCACCCATTCTCAGAAACTCAAGCTCAAACATCCGACTACTGAGCGCCGTTAGTCACTGTCTTTGTGTGCCAAATCAAAGGTGCTAGAGGTATCCCTTCTACCCAAGCTCACTTGACTTTGGTTCTCTCATCAGAGGCATAACTGCGTGCGCGCTCTTCATTCCAAGCTTCAAACCTCGGTCCCTGACGTATTTTGGTTCGATATCCATCCCTACGTGCACCTTACCTACCACGCACTTACCTTGTTGATCTCATCGTACTCACTCTGAGTATATGTAAGCATCTCTAGTGGACATTGCTTTCATGGACATTCATGCCATGCTATGCTAACATGAACCTCTCAAGCCCATATTAACTGAATCATTCAGTTTCCCCCTCCCTGCAAGGTACCCGCAAAGAAGCATTGAAGCCTTTGCCATGTATGTGTCTTTCATCCTATTGATACCTCCCTCGCGCTTCTTTCTCGAGAATAACATTGACCTTGACATTCCATTATAGCTCGACAACATGGCTCGTGACGGTCCTCATACCCCTCCCGACAACCTGTACCGCTCCGGGGTCCCCACTCCGACTTCGAGCAGAGTGGCAGCGGATGCAGCGGACAGGGACCGCCGGGCCCTGAGTCCCAGCCCTTCACCGGGGTCCAACCAGGAGGTGTTTCAGCAGACACCTTCTCCGCCCACCACCCCGTCTTCTCCTTCCCGGCAGACGGCCCCGCGAGAACCCGAGGTCCCAATGAGCACATCATTGGAGGCCGCCATGATGGGTCCGCCGCCGTCGCCACACCCCTCGGAGGCTGCTGTAGAGCAGCACAACGACGACCCACGACGGCGACGACGACAACGACGACGACGACACCCCCGAACCCGAAGGCAATGGGGAAGTTTCGGAGAGGAGGGCAGTCGAGAGGGATGAGAACCTTGAAGAAAAGGTTAGGGCGTACCGCCTGAACCAGAGGCAAATTGAGAGGGAAGCTTTGTTTTGCCACTATAAGCAATGCATCTGCCGCCTCTACCGCCGCTAAGGCCTCACCGTCTACACCAACTCAGAGGATACATCTTAGCGGTGCACAAAGAACCGGGCGGGTGGAATGCTAGCACACACGCAGGCTCTCCTGTGAAACGGGGTGTTCCGGTGGTCATTATTCGGGTTTGCTTGGGGTGTTTACAGCAGGATCGGATACCTGTAGCTTAGGGCAGCGGGCAGTGCTCTACAGTCGAGTGTGGGCTCCCGTCGGTTCCCAATTCATCACTGTTCACAATACGTAAATGGACTACCGCCGATTCTCGTGACAATGCCCTGGCCATTGGCGCACTCGTAGAAACATGACGAGTCCAGGTCCTCGTAGAATAAAATGCAGTTTGCCCTGATTGGGGGCATTGAGGAGAGATTGATAAGCGACCCGTAAGGGAGCGGCTCTGCACCCCCGGAAGAAGATCCTGGCAGATATGATGTAGGCATACGCCCTGTTTGTTCCTTCCCGGATTCTGGTACAGGGAAATAGTTCGATGTGTGTGTACTTCCGATTACCATTCATGTCTTCAAACAAGACCAAGCCGCATGAGAGTACAGGTACCTGTACATTTCTTACCCTACACGCTTTTTCTGTGGGGGAAATCCGAACGTACATGTATCCTGCGTTTCCCTTCACGTACGTGCGGTACAAACTTTGCGATCTTTCATGATATCTCACCACTTTTCTCAGTCCATGATTTTACAAAACCTTGTTTCCCAAAGTCGATTGTGTATCTCCTACAGACCAAGGATATTTTCTTCCTGACAGTGTTTGTTCCCATCAAATCGCATTGATAGCAAGTTCTTTCCTTCCCAGTTGTAGGCGTCCTGGACTCTGAAAGGTCTGGCCTTGATTGCGTAGAAAACATAAACAGGGGGAGGGCTGTGAAAGACATAGCACGTGTACCTAAGAAATTGCACCACATCTACATGACCTCCTCCGAAACTTAAGAGTAGCGAGAGCTCGACTTCTTGGTCAACAAGACTCTGGCGGTCTTGCGTCCTGCTGCTAAGGCTGCCCCCGCTCTCGTTCGCTCAGTCCGGGACCCTGACCGGCTCAGCAACTCCCAAGAAAGCTCGCAGGGCTCCCGTCCCACTCGTGTGGTGCAGTCTCGCTTGGCTCTGTTGCACTGAGTCAGAGCTGGCGGACGATGAGTCGGGCGACATTGACAGTAAGTGGTGGCAGGACAGAAACCGGCTGCTAAGTGTGGTGAGACACTTGGTGGGTTGAAGGATAGTGATGATTCCGGCAAAGGGCCGAAGACGCCTCAGGCGTACCTGTAAATAGTTAGATAGGTTGAGCCGACCGTCCGTCATCTATCTCCCGATGCCCCGGGAGATGTTACGGTACGGTGGGCAGCTGGGCTAGAGCATACTGCAGCAAGGGTAAATCTTGCCCGACCCTTGACAATGCGATCACCCTGTTCGACAAAGACTGCGAAGACTTGGACGTCGAGGTTGACCAGAAGCTCTTGCGTGCTGAGATTGATGCGGTCATCAAGGCACACATCGATGAGCGACAGGGACGAGCATCGCCGCCACTTCACTGGCTCGTATAGCTTTTCGCAAAGCAAGCTGGTGAGAAGCATGAAAAGGTACAGACTGGTCAAGTCCCATAGCACTTCCGGCGATAACTGAGCGCAATTGAGGCGCCTGGGCAAGAATTGTTCACCGGGCTTCATCGATTGATGGCTGCCTTACCTACCTGGAGGAGTGACCTGCCCGTTCTGGCCAGGCCACAAAACACATAAGCACCCACCATGCCGACCGACCGCGGACCGGCCAGCTATTCCGATTCAATCACAAATATTCCCGCTTATGCAACATCTGTCCAGAGATGCCAGGATTGGAAACACCAAGGAAGCCTGGCAGAACTCTCCCACCAACAGAAATCGCACATACGCGCCGTACGGGCGGCGGCCGTTGCGGAGGGACAGCCACACCGGCGTTCCTTTGCCAAACATGCGGTTATACTTTCAAGAGCGCTCAGAAACGTATCTGTCCTTCGCGCCAATGTGATTTACCAGATCTTGGTTCGTCTGTTTTGGGGAAGGGTGGGAAAGGGGGGAGGGGGGGGGGGGGGGGTACGGCTTGTGGTACGGAACAAGTGACGGCGAGTGTAAATAATTTTTTTTTTTTCATGCATTTATGCACGAGTACATCAGATGGATGCATCTTGAGATCATCTTTGCACATGTCAGCACGGTCGCTTCTGTCTGCCTACCTATTTGTAGTGGGTGCCCTGCCCTGCCCTGCCCTGCTCTGCCCTGCTCTGCCCTGCTGCGGTCCGTCGCTGCAACATGCCGCGTCTGAACGCTGAAGAAACATGGCAAGGAAATTTGAGCGACGCGGCGTCAAGAGGTGTCGCACAAACAGACATCCGGAAGGTGACTAGGTAAGCACTCGGATGATATTTTTCCCTTGGGCTATGAAAGACCATTGATCATCTCGTCTGACCTTGTGGGCCATGAAGCCCTGCCCTCTTTTCACGTGAATGATGAGGGAATACCAGGGCATCAGATGACTTGATGCATGTGGAGGTACCTGCCCTGTTTACGAATAATGCGTGCGAGTTGTTCTTGCTACTACGAGGAACGAACAATTCCTTTCATTTCGACCACCGTCGGCATGAGAGATAATCTTGTCGCGCCCATCCCCAGCGTCAGACGGGAGTTGGCGCTCTCTCTGGTCCCGTCGCCCGGTTTCGAAGTGGGGAAGTACATCACTGCAGGACACTCACCACTGAACTACCTTATTTTTTGTTTGAGCAGTATTTTTTTCGTCGGTTTGGTCTATCCAACAACGGCCCAAATAATCCTGGGTCCTTTTGGCCGTTTTGTTTTCTTTCTGAAAGAGCGGGTGTGGGTTGTCATCGATCGATGGTACTTGCCTCGCGGTGATATGTAGTTGTAAGGGGGTCCATCGCAACTCCCTCCTGTTGCCCGCCGCAGCGTAGCGGGCCTACCCGTTGGGGAGAAAGCGGGAGCTGGGGAAACGACAGGAAACATGAGCCCCTTCCCAACGGGTAGAGGTACCCAAGTTTCGACGAGAGGTACCTAGCCTTACCGTGAGGTTCGTACCTACAGTCTAGGGCCGCACCACCGCTCACAAGTACCGGTACTTCCCTATACTCACATTTTTGTACGGCAGATACACATATACAAATACGTCTGGTGCAGAAAGTATGCCGTGAATACTTCACCGGACCTTACCTTACGTTCCGTGTAAGACCAATAATCCTATTGGCTGAACGGGACGCGATGGATGCAAGTGGAACGGGGGTGCAGACCCCCCAGTGCCCCAGTGCCCCAGTGCCCCAGTGCTCCCCCCCTGGCGGCCTTCAGTTATGTCTTCAGTTGGAAATCAACTCTCGGGCCAGAGAAGGTACCGTATTGTCAGCCCTGACGGCTCGGCCACGACCCTGGCTGTTTCCAATCTAGATCAAAGACGGCTTCATCCCCGGCCACGCCACATGCCTTTGATGATCTGATGATGAGGGCATCGTGCTCCGAACGTTCCGAATTCCCGCTGTCTCGAGAACCCTTCCAGTGTAAAATGAAGAGTCCGTCCCCCCCCCCCCCCCCGTAGCGATGGCCCCATCTTAGGTAGCCAGCTACTCAAAGGCCAAGGTGGAAGTGACCGACAGTTATCTCAGCGCTCAAGCCTATCTTGTCGGGCGCACCTGGACGGGAATTGGGAACACTGGCCTCACTAACCAAAGGAAAGAAAGAAGGAACGTCCGAACGCTGAGATGCCAAAGTACCTCTCGTCGACGGACTGCCCGCATCTTTGTAAGCGCGTAGTACCTGAAGGATCGCTACTTCCCAGCAAGAATCGTCGTGTCCGTTGACCACTTCCTTCCCGGGCTGTCCGGCAGAGGGAAAGAATGATGAGCGAACTTGTCGGAGCGAAGGTGCCACTAGCTGAACGATCGTCATTTTCTTTGTTTCGTCTTCTGCCTGTGTTCACTTGAGAGTGTTAGCTCAATGTTTCTTGGCGAAAGGGAGGAGGTGCGCTGCTGAATGAATGGAAGCCGACAGAAAAGATGGTGCTTTCTCGCGTCTTTCCGCCTCCCCTTTGGGACGGCTAGCAGACCAACAAAGGCCTTCTACAGCACTCACAGCGACAGCTGTAAAAGCCGCTTCGGAATTTGCTTTCCCCCAATATTCTCCGGCCGTTTCGATAGCTCCTTTGCTCTGGGTACCACCCATTGACTCGACGAGAGTAGTGGTTCGTATCAGGGCTTGGTGAATTCCAGGTCTCCCTCCGTCGTTAAAGCCGTGATGGCCTTCCGTGTGCAGAGCTGAAGGGTAGCTCTTTCCGAGGAGAATTTTTTGCCTGGCTTGCTGGCCGAACCTGCCAACTTCCTGCCAAGTTTACTTACCTGAAAGAGAAGGAAAGCAGTACGAACAGATCAGTGTCTGTGCGCTTGAATGACGGGGGCGGTAGGCTTCAGTTCAGCAGGAAAGCGTTGTTCGCCAATTCGTTGGGACATGAAAGGGTCGGGGATGTTACAGGAAACGGACCGACGTAGGGTCGAAATTTGCGTATTTACCGTACGCTTACACGCTGAGAGGCATATTTTTTATGGAGTTTGGGGAAATTGGGGAGAATTGGGGAAGAACTGGGGCCATCGGCTATTCAGCGTCGTCAGCTCGTAACATCTCCTAGCCCTCTCCTTAGTAGGCGTCGCGGTCGCTTCAATACTTGATGACCTGGGAGTAGTGCTGTTAGGTTGCCTTCTACAGCGCTCATGATGACCACTATAGAGGAAACTCCAGGCCTTCGTCTCCCTCTTCCCTTTTTGCTGGGAGTCTCTCCCGTCCCAACTTGACGCATGAAGCTGCCCACAAGGCGGAGCTTTTGTGGACCACCGGGCTCTTCGTTTCATGATCAGGGACGTAGAAGTGAGGCCCTTGGTTGAAGCGTCATCTTGTCTTGGAAGTTTCTCTCAGGGTTGCGGTACCTGAGGCTGCTGCCCTCGTCAGCTCCGGTAGGAGGGGCGGCACAGATCCCCTCTCTCGATGGCGTCGCAACAACCATCTGTCAACGGCCCAGGCGCCACCCACATACTGCTTCAGATTTCAGGAGCAGTGCTGCTGGAACCAGATGGCGCGATAATGCAGACTGATCTTGTCTTGTCAGATGCGGATGTGGTTGGTGCAAGGTAAACCAAGCGGCCCTTCCTCGTATGCCGTCGTTGCCCGCAGCTGTCTGGTAAGCAAGATGGCCATCCACATCGCCTCACTGGCGTGGACGGAGGACACAGTGTCATGTCCGTCTGCCTCGGCATGCGCCTACTCCCTGATGTGAGTTTTGGCCACGTTCTCTTCTGGCAAGTTCTTGCCTGGAGTGCGCGTCAACATGGTTTTCTCACGTTGGGGTTGTGGATGACACCACCTTCCCACTTACCTTGGTTTGCAGATGTAATACTGTCCAGTCGCTAGCCTGCGGACTAGCCTACATCGTCTCCCCAAGATCTTTCAAGTTTTCCCTTGGTTTCTGGATCTGATACACCTCATCGTCGTGAGTTTCGGAGGGGCTGTCTCGGGTCTAATGATCCGATTTTCCTCGAATTATCCAAAGCGTGGCAGCCGTGAGGTCGTAGATATGACTAATCTGCTAAGTTCAAGATGCCGGACCTTGCAGGATCTTTAACTTGCTGGCCTTGTTGCTGGTGGCGTTTTCATGTATCCAGAGGTACTTTCCCGAAGGGAGGGTAGAAAATTATAAGATTCTGACATCAAGAGGAACATGAGCTCTACAAGTAAGTAGAGATATGTAAAACAGAGAAGCCAAAGAAAGAAGCAAAGAGGAAAATTCCTCTTCATTCCAGGTGCGACTATCCTTCCACTTTATAGCTCATGAACTCTATGCATAGAACTCGCCGACCTGTTCAGGATAACCCTGCATTTCTTAATCGCTATCGATTCCGTCATTCGCCTCTGGATGGAAAACGTGTCGTTTCGGAATCAAGTCAAATCTGACGGCAACTTTGCAAGTGAGCCAACATTATATACAAAGTGGACCTGATTTGGCTTGTGTAAATCCTTGATCACTCCGCTGCCACAGGCTATCTTCGCCTGCCTGCTTGTCAGGAGTTATAAGGAGCCCAAAGACATGATGTGTAATGAACAGCTTCATGTTGGTTCCTTGATCCTTTGTTCATTTGGCAGCTCAGTCTTGAAGAGCTCTTATCGAATACGTGCAAGGAGGCAATGCTGGGACTTATTTATGCCTCGCCTGTCAACTCTCAGACTACATGTAGGAGCAGCAAAAGGTTCAAGGACATAAACACACTTCAGCCTGACATCAAACCCCAGAGCGTCATGAAAATGACAAGCGGGAAATTCCACGTGCTATGCACTTGTACACTACACGATCGAAAAAATGCATGCTTTCCACTTCCTTCTGGGAAAAAGTTGCTCTATTGCGTCAACTCCCACAGCAGCAGAGCATGCGGAATCTGCGATCGAAAGCAAAATGAAACGAACAGAGAGGAAACTTAACCCAAATCAACCTGACCTGCAGCGACGACTAACTGTTCCAGGATGTATATAAAAGGCCTTCGAGTCCCCTTAATCCAGCTCAGATTTTCTTCCTTTGTCTTCACGCTTCATGGAACACTACATCCTGTGAATCTTACTTCGGACAACACTACACCAGACCAACCTTGGGATTTTGCAGATCTCCCTTCCTTCCCAAACTCGAGGTATCTTTTTCCTTTTTCTAGTTCTGTAAAGGACCCTGCGTCGTCAAGCTGCCCGTCACAGAAAATCAACCCGGTGACATTTTGATCGGAATTCTCCCTCTGTCCACCCTGACCAAAGGTAGAAAGAAGTAAGTAAGTTCCCATCCTCCCATTCTTCTTTGGCTGGCCTTAACACTTCTCATTCTTTTCAGATAACGACCTGGCTTCGAACCAGCCTGCCTGTATAAACTACCTACATACAAATCTAGGTACCTTGGAGCTTCGTCAGTCCCTCCTTCCCTCCGGGCTTTTTGAAGGCAATTCAGGCTTCCTTCTCTCCAATTACCGTACGAGAGACCACAACATACGCTGGTCTTCTACCCTTTGACTTCTCGAGCGGACAAAATCTCTCACATCATTACCTAGGTACTGTCGCTTTTACTGTCGCTTTACTTGACCCCTTCCTTCGACACAGTGTGAGAGACCTTCCACTCAGGTTGGTCTTCAGTCGTTCAACTCTCTTGCACCTGGCACAAGCTGGTGCTAAATTACCCCGGCATCTATCTACCTATCTCAGCTGGTCGGTGCAGGTCGCTTTCACCCTCATCGATCCCCATCAGATTCGGTAGGTCACTCTCCGGCCGTCTCCTTCACCCTTCTCAGGGTTGAAAATCACTTTTCCACCTCTTTGCTCCAAAGTTTTCACCGACATCGTCAGGACCTCCACGCCATCAACGCATCAACATTCGCTGACCTCTTGACCCGCCAACAGTTCCGCTTAGTCAAGGACAACAAGATGGACAGCCATCTCCACGAGCAGAGCGAGGAGGACATGGAAGAGTACCGCGTCATCCTATACGCCGGTCCTAGCAACGACCAATTTGGCCTGACTGCAGATGACGACCTCGAAGAGGATTTCAGAGGCGACCTCTCCGTTGAAGACGTTGAGGAGAGTGTGAGGCGGAGTCTTGAGCGTCGCTCGGCGCGAGAGGAGGAGGAAACAAGGGAGGAAGAGATGGAGAGGGCGACAGAGGAGACAGAGAGAGGCGGAGCTGCTCCCGCCCTCCACATAGAGTTTGAGCCCACTGACGTGAGCGTGTATGTGGGAGAACTCCTCCTTCGCTCTTTTCTCGCCGCAACCTTGGCCTGCCTCTCCGCCCTCCTCTCTACCCTACGCTTCTTTATTATCCTCCTCGTCGTCCTAACTCAATTTTTCGTTGGACCTTTCGTATACTACTTCATCCTTGCTCTCCGCTTCCTTTTCCTCTCTTCTGCTCAGCCACTAGAGACACCCGAACCACTCCCCATCCCGTTCGGCGCGGGCGAGGCCGATGACTTTCATGTGGATGGACCGGAGATGTTCTTTGAGCCCGCTCTCTTTGTGGAGCTGGAGCCTGTGCTTGCCCCTACCGAGGCGGCATCACTCGGGCCCGATATCCTTGTCGAGGAAGAGGTCAACATGGAGTGGATTCCATATCCCACTCCCCCTCCAACTTCTTCGGAGGCTTTTACCGCCACTTCAAGTTCTTCCTCGTCTGCCAGCACTACTCCGGGCTTGTCCACTTCTTCCTCCTCCACGCCCTTGACGTCGTTGATGTCTGAAGAATAGTACAGTCAGTGTTGAAAAGTGGTCCGCATACTTCAACCTACCTGGAAACAGGTACCTACCTTTTCACTCTTCATCCCCTGCTCCCAGCCAGAAACATCTTACCGTGGAAGAGGGGTTTGATCACTTTCTAGAGACCTAGGGGCGGGAGAGACAAGGCCAAGGACAGGATGAAAACTGATAGCGAGAAGATTTTGTTTACATTCTAACGCTGAACCTTGAGGTTTGGACGTTGGGCGATTCTATCTTATCTTTTATATTTTCTCTCATTTATTCGACATAATTGAGACGAAAAGCATAGCGGAACATGAGGCATAACAGGTACAATTCGAACGGGATGGTTGAAAAGCAAAACAAAAAGAACACCAACTAAGAGGAACGACGTGTCCATCAAGGACGAAGATGACCTGGCTTCATGCAGCAACAATAGCCCCAGTCTGGAGGTGAAATTCCCGGCCAATATCACACCGTCCAAACTTCGTCTCCCGAACAAGCGGCCACCCCTTTCCGAGACCCCCTTGGAGACACGTACCAGCAAGCCTGGCGACAACGTACCAGTAGCATCTCAAATTACCCAACGCCCCAATGAAGCGCATTCGGTGACTTCTCCCATGGGAGGAGAGAAGAACATCTGCCAACGATACAGCGGCACTCTTGCAGTCCGGTGGCCTGAACGGGAAGCGCAGCTATATCATTGGCAGATGTTCTTCTCTCCTCCTAAGGCCAAAGGCACTCGTTGCCGTCCTAACCAAACTAGACAGCCTCGTGCTGTGATTTTTACACACAATCGGGCACTCCGTTTTCAGCAGGCCAGGACACGGGATGTGGAAAAGTCGAGGACCATCTCCTCACTGCCTCGTTCAAATCGTACTTCCACCGCCATCCACACAAATTACAGAATTGTCCCATCACCAACTGCGACTACATCTACGTCGTCCCTGAGCCCAGCGACCATCCCAAACCAACAACAGAAAACATCACCTGTCCCCATTGTCTCATCGACATTTGTCTACGCTGCCACGAAGGCCACGCAGCCAGAGGCATGACCTGCCTCGAGTTCCAAGACGACCTAGCGCATGAAGCACACCAGAGCAAAGCATTCAGGACTGTCCCAAATGCTACCTACCCATTCAAGGTCTGGTACCCAAGGTAGTTTCTTCTTGAATTCGGTAAAGTGGAGGTCGACTTTCCAGTCGGGTATGTTAAAGAGAAGAACCCGTCTTGTCTGCGACGGATTCCGCTGCAACTATCTTATTCCTGCCCTATGCTGTATCGGGCTGTGACGGGCCGAATCCGGCTCATCACAGCCCAGTGTGCATAGGCCCAGGGGAGCGACCGGGCGGTGTTGATGGCTGACATGTCGTCCATCTTGGTGATTGAAGCCCTTGCGGGCCGCCATGAGGATGTTGTTGCTCGTGACTTGTGCAACGTTGTCGACGGACTTCAATGTTGTACCCAACTTCCGACAAGATGCCCTGGCGGTCCTCTTCGGACAGGACCATATATGCCGCCCGAGGGAGCTTTGGGCTGAATGCCGTCCCGGCCACATAGCGATATGGCAGTTCTTGTTGTTACGACGGCTACATATAACGAACTGGTCGTATTAGACATGGACCATGGCCCGGACCCATTGCAGTCGTCAGCAGAGTGACTGCCCCACCATCAAACCCAGACCCTACCGCAAGCACCACGGTCTGGCTGCACCTCCTTTAACTTGTTTGGGGGGCGCGGACCGGACCTGGCCTGTTGGGGGAGTAGGTTCATCGGCCGGTGGCCCCGGTGAACCCAAAGCCGGTTGTCGACAGCTGCTGTTCAGAAGCGCGGTGATTGGGGACAGTGGCCTGGCGAGGACACATGGGGGGACACTGCGACCTTTGCGACAAAGGGTAAGGTCTGTATCTAAACCAACCGATGGAGAACTGTGGGCGAAGAGCATGAGGTAGCATGTGCGATACAAAAGCGAAAAGCGTTCTTCTTCTTTTCTGTTCTTCTTCTTCTCCTATGGTCTTTTTCTTCTTTTCTGGTCTTCCATTCTCCTTTTTTTGTCCCTTTCTTTTCTTTATCTTTCGCATTTTTCTCCTTGAGTGTCCAGTATGGAAGAAACTGGAAGTCAAAAGCACAAGTATAGTGTGAGCAAGCGACTAACGAGCAAGCGAAAGGGAAAAGACATTTGTACTTACAGGACGGATACCCGGTGCCACTTACCTGTACGACACTAGATTATTGGGTTAACTGGTTGGAACGAGCAGAGGAAAGTAAGAAGATGGACGGATGGAGGACTGGAATTGGATGTATCTGCGGATTATTAGCATGTTTAGCTTCATGTTTGGTACATTGGCACTTGTGCAATGTACTACAGTAATGTGTTTGACGAGGTGTTGTTCACTTTTTTTCGGCACCATCGGACCAGTCCGGGAAGTCGGAGATGGGATGTCACAATCACACACCTGGCTGCGAATATTTACATTGTCGAGACGACGGTGAGGTAGTCCCAGTTAAGGGCATCACTAGATATATTATTAGACATGGATGGTCATACTTCACTTCCGAGAGAGAGAGAGAAAGAAGGGGGGATCAAGATAACTCAGTGACTCTATGACTTCATCAAGCAGAGAGCCGCTTTTACCGGGAATTGTGTAGAGTCGGGTGTTGACTATCAAGCTGGTGGATGATGTAGAGCGAGAGGTAGCTCAAGACTCCATCATCAAGTGTACCGTATCAACAATAACACGGGTACAGCTAAAATATAATTCATACCTACCTCTAATGACACCCCGGCTCCAGCTCCAAACCTCACTCAGACTCCAACTCCTGGTTCCCCCCACCGACGGACATGGCTATCCACCAACCTGAACTCAATCAACATCATCATCCCCACCGGTAGCCGCGCCAACACCTCCACCTCTCTTTGGACCCTCACCCTCACCCAAGGCAACACCCTCCAACTTGTTCTTGGCCTCTTCAACTGCCTTGTCCGCGTCAAACTTGTCGCCTCCATTCACGGCCCCTTTCTCTGCATAATTCACCTGCTCATCTTTCCCACCACCACTAGCCCTAGCAGTTGCTTTCAACGCCTCAGGCTTGAGCGTGCCGTCTTCGTTGATCATGTCGTTCGGGTAGAGGGTGAAGAGGATGACGAGGTAGGGTTTTTTGGTGAGGCGGTTACGGAGGACGTATCTTTTATTGTTAGTGTAAGCATGCATACCTAGAGGCAAACAGTATCTTTCTGACAGAAGAACAAAAGCATGAAAAAAAAAAGAGAGAGAGAGAGAATAAAAATAAGGAAATGGAAATGGAAGAAAACAAAAGAAAAATGAAGTGGAAAAAGAAAAGAGAAAAGAGGGAAAAGGGAAAAGGGGAAAAGGGAAAAAAAAAGGAAGAAGGAAGGAGAAAGGGAGGAGGAAGGGGGAAAAATTGAGAAGAAAAAAAAAAAAAAAAAAAAAAAAAACATACCTCAACCCAGTCTCCCCATCCCAATACCTCAACACATTAACCCCAAAACCCGGTAACTTGAGCTCGCACTTGCCGAAATCGATATACGGATTATAGAAATCCACCGCGTACGTGCGTCCATACTCCCACACCCACTTCTTTTTGGCGTCCTCCTTCAACGCCCACTTTTGGCGTTTCTTGGGATCGTTCCCGACTCCCGAGCCTTGAAGCACCTCTTCTCTCCACTGTTTACCCGATTTCCTCCCATTTCCTTTTTTCTGCTTCTCCTTCTTCTTCTCGTGGCCGTGTCCATGTCCATGTCCATGTTCATGTCCATGTTCATGTCCATGTCCTCCTGCATCCCCAGCTCCCGAGGCCTTGTCATTCTCGTCCCCGTCAACATCAGAATCGAGATCAGAATCGGCGGCATCGAGATCAGATTCCAAATCGGACGCCCCCTCCTCCACCCACAACCCCCCCTTACTCTCATCTTCCTCCCCCCTGCCCACCCTAACAGCATTAAAACTCGACAGCGCCGGCCCATACAAATACGGCTGGTCCGCATACGCATCCCCTTCTAGTCCTGGGTCGATCCACCACTTGAGGATGTTCATTGCCGTGTTGACGCCCGGTGGGAGGTAGTTACGGATCGGATGGTCAAAGTCGTTGCCGAATTGGAGGTCTGTTGCTGGGATTCCTTTTTCTTTTTCGTTCCCATCCCCCTTAGCAGGTTCAGTCGACGTCCCCGGCCGCCGCGGCCTAAATCTCAACCCGATACTATACTGATCCCTATTATACCTATGCGGTTCCCGGTCGAAATAGGGGGAAGTAGAAGGGGAATTCCTAGGTAAGCCGCGGTGAAAGTTTTGGATGCGCACGGTGAGGTCGATGTCCATCCCTGCTTCCGTGGTTGAAGAAGAAGGAGAAGATATGTGGGTTAGGTGAGGGGAGTTGATGGGAATTTCGACATGGGTGGAGAGGTCGTAGGTTGGACCGGCTGTCACGCGGAGGGTGTAGTCTTGTGGGGTTCGGGGGGGTGGCATGGTTGCGATTTGGTCGGGTGTTGTTGTTGGGTATCAATGTTCGCGGTGTTGTTTTGTCGTTGTTATTGTTGTTGATATGGTGGGGGTGTTGTAGTTGTAGTTGCTCTTCTGGTTTATGAGTCTGACTGATGACTGATTGACTGACTAACCGGCAGGTAGATACAAAGACCAGGACTGAATATCCGAGTGTAGTAGTGTAAGATGAACAAAATCAATAGCTGGATGAAACGAAAAGAAGAGAGAAAATATCGGAGGTGGAAAGACTACCATGTAAAGTGGAGTGAACTTGTTTAGCTGAAATTTATCAGTTTCAGATAGTATGTAACGAAGGAGGTACCGTCAAAGACAAAGACAAACAAACACATGAAAAACAATCAACGACGTCGTCATTGCTGCCAAGAAATCCAAGTCGTCCCACAGGCATCTGGACCTGGACTGGTCGATGACGTCGCGTGCCCCGGGGGAGATCCGCTGGTAGGGCTCTTGCATGTGATTCAGAGACGGATGCTAGAATCTTAACAGAGAGAGTGTAGAATAGTTACAAGACAAGTTAGTGAAGTAACTTATTGATTCATGTTTGGATAACCGAGTTTCCAGACAATGGTCACAAATCACACTTCGCGATATGTATCAGTCCTCAAGTAATATATACATTCCGAAGTAGTGTATTCGCTGATTTCTAGTATCGCTGATAATGGGCCTTGGTGCAAGATACTCCCTACTGTACATGCTTAACTTGGAATGTAAACACCACCCGGGGCTTCTTCTATTAAACCATCACCATTCATCTCATTTTCCATCGCTTTCTTTCACCACCATGGCACCAGCCAGACACAAAACACCCCGACATGACTTCAGTGCCCGTCTATTCATTCTCTTCACCCTTCATTTCACCCCCATCTATTTACTACTTCTTTGGCTTCCGCTTAGACCTCTATTCTTCATCATCCGCCTCCGCATCAGTAAAGTACTCAAACTCCGCCGGCGTCGGCGCCTCCTCATCACCCTCGGCATCTTCATCAACAGCATTCAACACCGCAGCAGCAGCAGCCGCACCAGCACCGCTACCAGCCGTAGCACCTGCTCCAGTTCCACTTCCCGCCGCAGCACCCCCAGAACCGCGAGCTCTGCTCTCCCCGAGTCCTGCAGAAGCATCCTGCTCCATACGCTGGCCAAGCTGCAGCAGCTCGCTGAGTTCCCGCATGCTGGACCGGTTGAAAGCGCCCGTTCCTTGGAGCTGGCTAAGGAGGGATTGCGCCGCCCCGCCAGAGAGACGGGGGGTTCCGTCGCTGGCACCCGAAGCACCGGCGCCGGCAACAGGGGCGCGCTCCGTGGTTACCTTGTTGAGCTTTTCCTCTACAAGGGACTTGGCCTCCGAAGGTTGAGTGTCGAAGAGGAGGAGGGGACCACCGGTAGGCTAGAAGCAAAATTAGTTAGTACAGAGGATATGAGTTAGGTAGATTAAGTTCAGGGCAACTCACCTTCTTGACTGGCTTGTAACGCCCAGCCGGGAAGCTAATGTACTTGAGCTGGCCAGGCAGGATACGAGACATGTTTTCAATCTCGTAGCCAACCTTCTCCTTCTCCGCCTTCTTCTTGGCGTCGGTGGCGCCAGTTGCCTCCTTCTCGCCAGACTCACCCTCCTTCTTCTCCTTGGACTCTTCAGGCTTAGCGGCGGCCTTCTTATCGTCGTCGATATCCATCTTGTCCTCGGCAGCAGGTTGGGAAGCTGTCTTGGAAACAGCCGGCGTGTCAATATCCATGCTCTCACGACGCTGCGCCTTCTCCTTCTTTTGGGCGCGGCGCTTGGCCTGCGCCGTGGTAGACAGAACCGCAGTCGTGACCAAGGCGGGTCCCTCCTCCACCTTGACCTCCTGCTCCGGTGGGTAGTCGAACAAGCTGGGACGGGTAGCGCAGTGGAACTTGACGTTGGGGATGGCCAGATCACTGTCAAGACCAATGATGGACGTGGGCACAAAGCTAAGAGACAAAAAGTGGGTAAAGGGGAACCAGTACCAGTACTGGGTAAACACAGCCATACCCACGATGCCCGCCATGTTGAGGTTGCCCGTCTGGGTTTGAAGACCAATGGTGCAGTTGCGGCCACCGGCATCAATGATACCAAGGGCAAGCGCGGCACCAAACTTGGTCATCTGCTCCTCGTGACGGTCACTAACCACCTTCTTGAGCGTCTTCCGGATGGCCGCAACCTTGGGGTTCATAACCTCGTTCTGCTGAACCAAGATCATGGACAGAGCAATGAGCGCACCCTGGCGGACAAAGTCGGTAGGGTCCTTCATCATGGGCTCGAGCAGGTCAATCGCTTCGTCCAAACCGGTTCCGGCGCACGCGATACCGAGGGCCATGGCCGAACCGTAGCGCACATGCGGGTTGTAAGACTCGGCGAGCAACTCGACCATGCGAGGTACGCTGCCGGGCTTGCGGAAGAGAATAAAGCCCAAGCTCATGACGGCAACACGGCGGACGTCGTCGTTCACGTCGCTGACGGCAAGGTGAAGCAGCTTGCGGATGGCCTTGTTGCTGCCAGTACCGCAGTAGGCCATGGCGAGCGTGAGAACACCACCATAGCGGAGGATGGGGTCGGGGTTCGCAAGGAGAAGCTGGATCGTCCTGTCGGCACCCTCCTGCTGTCCAAACATGATGAGAGCAATGCCCAAGGCGATACCCCGGACAATCTTCTCGTGCTGGGTCTCATGAGCGTACGTGAACATGGCATCGATAGTGGCGGCATGTCCAGTTCCCAACATGATCAAGCCCATAGCCGCACCAACGGCCTCACCGTTGAGGGCCGAGTCCGAGTAGAGAGCCTCCTTGAGATCCTCAATGATCTTTTGGTCGCCAGTGCCCATGCCGGCAATACCCAGACCCAAAGCGCCACCGTGCTGAATAACCTCCTGATCGGCGTCCTTGAACTGTTGGTGGAGGTAGTCCAGAGCATCAGCGCCGTGGTTGGCGTGAATCAGACCGTAAGCGTAAAGGGCGCCGGCCTGACTATAGACGGAACCCGTGCTGACGCCAGAGGGGCGGGGAAGGTAGGGCTCGAGGAGCTTGCGAGACTGGGTGACGTTGCCACGGTGCAGGACACCGAGCGCGGCAGTGGCCGTGAACTTGGACCAGTTGACGGCCCTTCCTAGCCACTCGAGGTTGTCTCTGAAGAATCTGTCGTTTGTCGTGCCAGCGTTCATAAAGGCATTGCAGAAGGTGACGGCGCTGTGGAAGATGGAGTTGCGACCGTCCAAGCTGTCGCGCACCTTGTTGAGGATGCTCATGTCGGCGTGGTTGTTGCGGTAGAGGAATTCGAGATTGAGCTTGATGACCTTGCTACCGTCGAGAATGGTGCGGATGTTCTTGTAGACCTTGGCCACCTCCTCGGGCAGTTCCTCCTCAGAGCTCTCCTGGCCTTCCAAAAGAGGCTCACGCTCCGCAGCCGCGTCGTTGCTTCCCTCGGCAGGCTTGGGCTTGGCTGGCTCGCCAGAAGGCAGAGCCTTGATGACCTTGCCCAAAAACTCTTGAGTGCTGTTGTCGTATAGATCAAAGGCGATTTGGTAGGCAATGGCGATGGAGTCCTGTTCGCCCTTGGCAACCAGCTGGCGGAGCATCCGGGACGCCTCCTCGTCCGAATCTAGATAGACCACGCACTTAGCGATGGCAAAGTAATCCGGGTTAGGAATGTCGTTTAGGAGATCGAGGATCAGGCGCAGAATCTCGGTGCGAAAGCCGCGTTCCTGGACAATGTCCATGCAGATGCTCAGGGCATAGTCCATCAGCTCCTCCGCCGGCCCCTGGCTGCCTTCCTGTACCTTGGTCTTGCCGGACTTGACATCTTGGTTGGCGCGCTTGATGACACGACGCAGAACATCCAGGTTCTTGGCCTCGACAGCAATGCCCACCACCTGTCTGTATTTGCCCTCCTTCAGGCAGCTCTCAAACAGGCGCTCAATGACGTTCTGGAGCGCAACCTGGGTGGCGGTGTCATGAACCTGGGCTATCGAGGCGGAGCGAGTCTCCTTGGTGGGCTGGAAGGTGGGATCCAGGATGGTGTTGTCGTCAGACGATGCGCGCGCAAGCAGGGACTTGGAGGGGACCGAAGACTGCGAGAAGGGCGTGGTGGGGGAGATCAGCGCCGAGCTATCGATGGCACGGCTGCCGAGATCGGTCTCGAGGGCGGGCAGGTCCTTCTTGGAAGGCGTGTGGTGGAGAGACGAGACGGCGATGTACTGGTCGATGCACTTGGAGATGATGGTCTCCTCGAACTCGCTGGGGGCGTCGAGCTTGAAGAGGGGACCGGCAGCCAGGGCAAAGGTCATGCTCTCGTTGTAGGCTTGGAGGTGGAAGTAGACCTTGGCGAGCACAAGGGCAGCGAGTTGGCGCTCGGGGAAGGTCTCGTCTTCGTAGAGGGCCTCACTGGAGAGGGAGACAGACAGACAGATTAGCTCGCGTGCCCAGCTGAGCTTACTAACCAACTGACTAGCTTGGTGTCGGGTATCAGGGAGCTACTCACATCTGGGTCAAGGCGCCAGCGACCTCGGTCCAAACGGTGTCGATATCATCGTTGAGGGTCTTGAGGGCGAAGACCTTGAGCTCGGGCTCCTCATCGGCGAGGAAGGCCAACACGCCGGTCGCGGTGACGAGGCCGGGCATCTTGGTGATGTTGATAGAAAAAGAAGTGGGATGGCGGCGAGCTTCGCGGTGGCGGTTTCTGGTTGTTGTTTAGATTTGGGTGTTTATTAATGTCGGGGTATTGTAGAAAACAGCCAGCGTCCTCGTGCGCCGCGTGGTGGTTGTGTAATGGGATGGGATATGGACGAGGCGATTTGGGTTGTTTGTTTGCTGAGGAGAGCGAGTGGAATCGAGATACGTTCCGTTGTTTTGTTGCCGTCAAGGTCGAGATACTAGTAGGTGCAGTGATGGCTTCAGTGGACAGCAGTGGGCAGCGATGGAGCTGGCGGGCGCTGGAATGAGAGGTTCTGGTTGGTTGGTTGGCTGGTAGGAGCCTGCCGACGGCATGTTCGCAGTGACGAACTGACGGCCGAGGGGAGCATCCACGTCAGGGAGCTCCTGCCTTGAGTGGGTCCATTGCTAGGCTGGATGTAACCAAGTACCTTGACTGTTGACCAATGAAAGAATGAACGGAAGGCGAGATTTTCCATTCGTTTGGACCCAACAGCTTCCACCTCAAGAGCGCACGAGCCATGACAGGCAGCTGAGCTCAACGAGACAGGCTCCAGTCACAGGCTGAAAGCATCCAACTGAACTGAAGCTTCATTGCTTCTCTCCGTCCAGTCCCAACTCAAAGACTCTCCAAAGTCTCAAGACAGTTCCAGTCAAGACTAGTGGAAGATAACTTGACCTCAACATAACACCAACAAGATAGAGATCTCCAATGGTAAGTATGTAGCGCTCCCAGCACAGTTGTTGAAGGAAACTGTACATAGCAATCTACTTGATTCATTTCCAGGAATACACACTGTCATCTATGTCATTGACTTCAAGTTGGATGGACTCAAGGTACAAAGGTACATACATATTCTACACTACTTGAACATGTGCCAGTGGAACAAGTCTGAATATCTCTGCCTGTTCCTGGACTACTCACCCTGGCTTCAACCTGTTTTCGGGCATCATCATGGACAGCCAAGTCTTTTCTGTGCTCTTTCTCCCTTTGTGATCCATATCAATTTCAACCTGATGGTCTTGAACCAACACGACAGGAGTGGATATATAGCCTCCACTAACACTTTTCCACCTTTTCTGTGTGACATAGAGATAGCAACGAAATCAGTGCTACACTACCTCTACACTACACTACTTATATCCTGACATGGTACTAGCGTTTGTTGCGCGGGACAATGTCATGATGATACTCTAGCCTCTATTTTTTTTCCCCTTCCTTTTTGTCCTTTTTTTTCCTTCTCCTGGTGCAACACTGCACGGTCATAAGCTTCAGTTGCCCGTGAACGGCCGTCTGCCCTCTCGTCATTTCTCACCACCAGTCGAGAGTTACCTATCATAATATTCAGCATCCCCACACATTCGCGACATGGGATAGGGAGCTATACTGTAGCTACCTTGTTGTTTATTCGACAATACACTCAATATCTCGTCTCTGTCACTCAGCTCCGACAACACCAGCATCAGCTCCCGCGACCATCATATTTCTCCAGACTGCGCCTTGGAATTATTCGACAAAGAAGGAACTCTCTTCATACAGTACTGCGAAATCGATTCCTTGTCCAAATTCCCACGACACCCAAGTTCCTTGTGCCGGCGACGGTCCACCATTCGCATCCCCAGACACGCAGTCACTACCTTACTGTCTCTCCTTGTTGCGACCCATCCAGACAGACAACCCATCGAACCCCAATTCCCAGCCTGTCTGCAATCAGTTGTCCCCTCCAAGTCTGCCCGACGACATTCGAGTACTGCGCCATGACGATATGATGTATCCCAATCGCGACACCAATCCATGACCACGTCCTTCTTCAATCGAGCGCACCGATCGCAATTCCAGCCCCATGCGCGACACTGCCGCTGCCGCTTCCCCATCCGTCCCAAGTCGCCGCGATTCACACAAAGGACACATTGCGAGACATAGACACTCAGCCAACATAGCTACCTAATCCTGAGCCTTTGTCCATGGTCCGCGGTAGAGACAAAGATTCAACAGCCGAAGCAACGTGTGAGAAAGAAAGCGCAGCGCCGGCCAAACAAGAAACCGATCAGGGACGGAATCACAGTAATAGTAACTACGACTAATAATCGCCAACATGGACTTGAGAAACGTCCTCAACGACAGCAGCAGCGGCCCTGTCGCTCCTCGCGCCGCCGTGTCAACGCCTGACCGACCACCGCCGCACCAGCAGCAGCAGCAGCAGCAGCCACCACACCCGCAGTACTCCCAACATCCTCCTCCTCCTCCCCAACATCCTCAACTACTGCTCCAGCGACAACAGTCGTATCATCTTCAGCAGCAGCAGCAGCAACAACAACAACAGCAACAGCAACACCACCCCGCATATCCCCAGCTGCCCACTACACCCGGTCAGGCACCACCACACCCACAACAGCACCAGCAGTCGTATATAGACTACAACCACCAGACACGGCCCTCGCCCGTTCGCCACATATCGCAAGACCCAAGCTACGGAACCCAGCGCATGCCCCCGGGCGCGTTCGCGTCTACTTCTCCGTTTTCCGGACCCCCTGTCCCCGGCCCGAACCCCTACGCGAACCGACCTCCGCCGCCGCCTCCGCTACAGCAAGTCTCGGCCCACGATCCCCGCTCGCCCAGCCTTGCATCCGGACCCGGCCCTTCGCCGTACCGTCACACGCCCACTTCGTCGATTAGCGCTCAGAGCGGCGGTTATCCCTTTCCTCCGTCGGCGCAGCACACGCCCACCAGCCCTGTGCAACGACCCTATAATCAATATCCTCCCAGCAGTACAGGAGCCGCATACCCCTCCAGGGAAGGCTATCCTCCAACACCGGGCGGCTCCGTGGGTGTCGCAGGCCCACAACAACAACCACCACCACCACCTCCACCACCAGGACCAGGACCAGGACCAGGACCAGGAGGCGCTGGACGTGCCCCTTATTTGCAGGGCCCGCCAGTTAGAGTGCCCCAAACACCCCCGATTAGCACAGCACACAACCCGCATTTCCAGCGATCGCACTCGACGCATTCGTCATCGACGCCAACACCAACGTCGGCGCACTCGCAGGGCCCGCCAGGACATTCGCATTCGCATTCGCACCCCCAAGTGTATGGAGCTCCATTTGGTCGGGCAAGTCCTGTAACGGGGCCGCAGACAGGAGGAGGACCTCAGGGTGGCCAATTCCTCGTGGATCCCCAGCAGCGGCAGTCATCCCAACCAGGGACTCCAGTTGCGGGTCCAGGTGGTGGTCCAGGGCCGCTAACAGCTTCCACGGGCCCTGGAACAACAATTGGAACGGCACGTCCACTACCGCCCCAGGCAACTGTTAGCCAGGCCCAGGCCCAGGCCCAGGCCCAAAACTTCAACCACTACCACAGCCAGCCGCCAAGCCCTTACCGGCAACAACGACTGCCTCCTTCAGGTTCCTCCTCTGCGACAACGCATCATCACCTCAACCTCAACTCTCCCCGGTCCTCTACTCAACAGCAGCAGCACCACCACCACCACCACCACCAACAAATTTCCTCTCCCCATTCTCACCACCCTGCCCCTCCACAACCGCCACCACCACCTCCACCACCTCCACCACCGCCGCCGCAGTCTCTGCCCAGACAACCCAGCGCACAAAGCATTTACGACGCCCGCGAACGTGAACGAGAAGTAATACGCGAAAGAAGCATCAGCATCAGTCCCAAAACCCGGGTCCCAAGTCTGCCAAGCAGTGCAGGTCGTCCTGCCACGGCTACCTCGGTCGTCTCGATTCCCGAGTCGGAACCTCCCCGCCTCAACAATCATACCGCCGCCACTCCAATGGCACGATACAGGGACGAGGTTCGCGACGGTGACCTTGGCCACAATGCCGCCGCCGCCGTCAAGAGAAAACTCGACGACCGAGAATTGAGGCCAGACGAACTCGAGAGGCGAGACGTTCGTCCCCCACCATTCGACAACAGGGCCCGTCCGAGCCACACTCCCAACAAATCAGTCAAGAGGCGAGCATACGATGGCCCGCCTCCCTGGGCACAGCAGGCCACCCGCGGCACCACACTGAAGGAGCCCAACTTTGTCCTCTACAAGCCCGTCCACGCTCCAGGCCAAGGCCCCGTACAAATTAATGGCCATAGCCGTCATGCCTCGCCCGAAGAAAAGCGACCCGTGCCTCGAGCACATGAACCCACTCCCCGCGCGCACGAGATTCGACACAACGAACGATCCGCGACCCCGGGCACACAGGGTCCTCCTCCCGAAGCCCAGGCTAAGTGGGGCCCTCTTGGCCCATGGGAGCCCACTCTCACGGGTGACGTACCCCAGGACACCATGGCCAAGGTCATGGCCGACTTTTTCTTTCACTATATCGTATTGAACGAAAATATGGGCGAGATCCAAAGCCGAGGCATCCAGTTCGAGATCGAGGCCAAATTTGGAGAATTGATCGACCGTAATACCAACCAAAGGATCGACCTTGGAGTGCTGTCCCCTGCGATACTCAAAGAAGACGATTATGTCTATCCTTTCCGGAGCATCATGACCGAGGTAAGCCATGTCCCTTCCTTCTCCACTGATACTCTAACTAACCAATACCTTCTTTGTTCAGGCACAACACCGATCCTATAACGAGTTCCTCAACCACCAGGTTGTCGTCTCCAAGAACCCCAAGTCCAACATTGGCCGTGAGCGTCCTCGAGTTCCCATATCGTATGAACACAAGTACGAGATCGACCGGTTTTACGCGATACCTCCTCAGATTCGTGATAAGCACCTCCCCGTCACCGTCGCCAATCTTCTCGCATCCAAAGGGCGTGACGCCAAGGTCCGCGTTTCCTACAAAGAGAACAAGGACGGCAGCAGGGAGCAGATTGCCAAGATTGTCAAGGCCCGTCTAAAAGACCTAAGCATCCACTTCCCGGAACACCGGCTGGATTGCCGCATCAGCATCAACCTCGAAATGCCCTGGGAGGGCCCTCTTGAGGAGCTAGAGGCGTATGCGACCAGTGCCAACAAGGGACAGTCTCCGGACCGCCGTAAGAATCGACTGAGCTATGGCCATTGTAGCTATCAGTTTGATTTGACGCAGGTGGTGGAGAATGTTAACGTGAGTCGATCTACCGTCTTTGTTTTGAGTGTGAGACTAACCGAGCAACCATAGGGCCGAGACGAAAAGAAGCACGAACTGGAGATCGAACTCGACCCCAAGGCAGTCCTAGACCAAGGCCGTAGGGCAAGAGAGGGTCAGCCCAACCAGTACTTTGATTTGGTGGAAGGGTTCCTGAACAACATCAGGATCATGGCCAAGATGTGCGCCTAAACTGTGCCATTTTGTACTCATTTTATGTTCCTCGACGCTACCGCACCCATGTACGCAGCAAATGTTGCCCTATCGCAGAGAAGGTTGGAGTGAGCTCCCCTTTGTTGCTCACACAATGGCGGTTCATTTCTTTCACTGTCAGGCAGGAATATCACCTGGCCGCCGCTTTTGAGCCGTGGTGCAGTTCAATTTCAAGGACGCAAAGGAGATTATTGTGAACAGGGTTGACCAGACGTATGGCCTGGGCAGCCTTAGACTTTTTGGGAACTCTGCGGAAGCATGAATATCTAGAGGCAGAGGTCGAGACGGAAGGAAAGCATGTTATCATCATATGTGTTATATATGGGTGGGAAAATGTCACTTTAGCATTAGCTATGGAGTTTTGGTGGCCACTTGTTTTTCCCAGTTTACAGCCAGGTCGAGTGGACAGCAAGTTATTGATCGGGAGTTTCCGGCTCCAGATGGTGAAAGAAACCTGTGAGGATGAACATGGATTGATATTGCAGAGCGCACGTTGGTTGTCTATTGACCTCTCCAGACTTGTTTGAAGAGCAGGTTAGGTACCTACTAGTCAGGCTCATTGGACGGCCGTGGTATGGACGGATCATAATGATAATTTGTTCAGATACATGTTAAATGGTAAAGTATTCCCTAATTACCCGTCAGGAACAGAATCTGAGTGCCGCCAAATGTTCACTTTTGAGTTCACTTAACGCTCATTTTCTTCACACCGCCCATATGGTAGAGGTAGGTAGTCGTCACACCCACATACCTCTACAAAAAGAAGCCAAGCACAGAGGGAATGTCTGGTCGGTAGGTACCTGGCGTCCTGACACTCTGGAAGGAAGGACTCGCAAGGAAGGAAGGACTCGCAAGGAAGGAAGGTAGGCCACGAGATGAGAGTTCTGGTATCTAAGTACCTAAGAGTGCGGCTTCCCCATAACTTGCTCTGGAGCTGCCCATGTTCTCTTCTCCCGGAGGAAAGCACTTGTACTTGAAAGTTCAATTGATTCACACATTTCCAGGGCATTTTTGCCTGACTGGCGCTTACTATCATCACTCACACGCAAGTCCCAACGTGAGGTACCTACCTAGGTAGAGGTAGGTACAGCTGAGTTGTTCCGCTGCGTCGCTCGCTCGCTCGCTGTGTCCATTGGATCCCGCGGTTCTTCTCCTAACAGTCCAACTTCCATTTCACACGCTGAATGGACTGTTCAAAGAAATTTGCGCATACCTATCTTCTCGCTTACTCCCAACTTTAATATTCAACCCAGTTCCGTCCAAGTTGAGTTCAGTCCCGTCCCGTCCGGTCCCGTCCGGTCCGATCCAGTTCAGCTCGGTCCAGTCCGGTTCAGTTCAGTTCAGTTCACTTCAGTCCCTTTCGATTAGGTCATTTCAATTCGCTTTCCTTCAGTTTCCTTTCCTTTCCTTTTCTTTCCTTTTCGAAAAGCTCATAGTCCCTCATGCCCTCCCAATCTTTTCCAGATGTACCTATGTGCAGGTCATATCAAGCAAAAAAAAAAAAAAAAAAAAAAAAAAAAAAAAACAGCTAGCGACAATGCCCAATCACACTCTCCTGGTTCAACCCCTTGCAACAATCCTTGAACAACTGTCTGTTTTTGCGGTCGACGCCACAGATCTGTCCTCTGGTCAGACGGTATTCATTCATTCCCCATGTCCAAGTGTTCAAGATATCCTTCTATGTTAAGGACTTGAGATGGGGATCATGAATTGGGGAACTGGGACGGTAGGTATGTAGGGGAGGGGGAAGATAGGAAAGGAAACAAACAAACATACGCTATTCATCGTCTTGTACCCCAATTTCTTGCAGCAAAAGGCAGTCTGACTGCGTAAAAGAGATCCGTCGGTGGAGAGCATGCAGATGCAATCGTCGGGGTTGAGGTACCATTCGCAGACTTGGGCGAGGGTGCCAGTCATGAGGAGGGCGAGAGGGAGAAGTGTGACTGTGATGGCAAGTTTCATTTTTTTGGGGGGGCGTTTGTTTTGACTGATCAATGGTAGTGTTGTGGTGGTTTGGTTTGGCTTTGTTGGTGTTTAGCAGTTGCTCGTGCGGGTTACGATGCCCTCCAAGGTGCAGTGGTTGGACAGACGGGAATATGAGAATATCAGTCGTGATGGTCAACAAGGTTTAATGGAGGTTATATGAATGGCGAAGAGGGACTATGCATATGCAACGAGTGGGATTAAGGACTGGAGTCCTGTGTGTTGGAAGGGATGTCCATATGTTCTTTATATCGATGATATCTTGTCGGACAGAGACTTTTAGGGACAGAACACAAGGTAGGCCATCATCACCACGGGTGAGCGATGACTGGAAGTAAGTATACCATGCTGCTATTTCTGTGGTAATACTACCATAGCCATGAAGTCACTGACTGCCATTCAGTGTTTAGCCGCAATATCAATATCGAGGGTATTGGAAGCGAGGATGGGTAGGTAACATGCCGTTCTGCCTCGCACTTCCTGCCGAGTAGAGGTGCCGTGTTCCCGAGTGGAAGGCAGACTACTATTCTGTATTTTCAAAACCCTGAACTTGACATCGCCAGGTCAAAGTACTTCCCCGTACGATCGGTGACACTAAGTAAGTCCAGAAAGGCAGGTAGATGATGTAACAAGAATCGTAAGTAAAAGGTCTAGGACCGGGCCCGTCGAATATTTGGTACTTGGTTTCCGGGCATTTGTTCCTGCTTGGCGGGTTTCCGACCCACGTCCACATCAATAGTTTTATGGGTGACATGTGAGAAAAAGAATTCATCGTAGTAATCCAGATTTCATACAATATGATACCATGGTAGACCACTCTCAACAACGGTCAATGCTGAGATGTGGTGCGCTTAGATACACAAATAAGAGACCAAGCGAACGACTTACACGCATTCCACTTATTACCTACATACAGGCTAATACCCGCCTCCGCAGAAAGTAACCCAATATCCCGGTACGTGGGTTGCTTTTGTATTGTTGTTGGTGGTCTTGTTCTGGAAGCCAGTTCGTGGAATCTCATCGACTCACTCACCGTGGAAACATCCGCGAGGGGAAACTACCTTGCCTATCAGGTGATGGCCGGTAATGATCTGTCCATATGTTTTTCAAGGAACGAAAAACGAAAATGTAGTATTAGCTTGTATAGGTATGATCAGGTAGCGTAGTCACTGTGTGGTGTATCTGTGTTTCTCGCGTGCTGTGTTCAGTGTTTGCCTTGTCTGCCCTCTGGTCGTAACCTGAATTTATCTTCTTGTCGTCCATCATACCCTGACTTTTCGAATCCATTACCCCATTGTCCATTACCCCGTTCTTAACGACTCTCCATCATTACCTCTGCTTGTTCTGTACAATAACTATTATCCATCTTTGACGATCTACCCGCTAACACCCATTACTCCCGTCTATCACCCCCACATTTCAAAACCCTACTTCCACTGACTCCCTGTAACAGCCGGCTCAATCATATCAACCAAGAAGTTCTTGGCCTTTGCAGTCTTCACCATCAAGCTTGGCACCCCCCACCCTAGAATCTGTCCGACGCCTCCACCGGGGCCAATGGGCACCAACAGCGTTCCAGCCATCTTGTTCTTGAACGTCTTTTGCTTGAGGGCGGCAGGTAACTTGACACCACTAGACTGACTCTCACCACCTTCAGGATGGAGGATTTTGGTAGCAAGGTCAACCCCAATGCTAGAGCAAACGACGGGGACCTGAAAGTTGGTTGAGATGAGCGTGTTATCGCTTCCAGAGACGACGTCGCCTACGGCATAGATGCCGTTTGCCTGATGATCGGTTTCCTCCGAACTGCCGCTGCCGCGTACGCGAAAGAAGTCATCTTTGGTGATGACGCGCGAAGAAGCGTCGAGCCAGGTAAGGGGCAAGAAGCCGTCGGCGTTTCCTGAACCGCCCGTGGCGTCGATGTACAAGCCTACGGTGCGGGTGGTGCCGTCGCTGAGTTCCACCGTGGTCTCATGTTGCTCCACTCCTCCTTCTCCCGGAATAACAGAGTCGGAGACAGAAACAACCTTGATGCCGTGCTTCACTTCCACCAAGGAGCCAAAGTTCTTCTTAAGGTATGCTTCTGCTTTGCGGCCCAAGCTCTCGTTGCAGTTGCGATTGAGCAGGCGATCAGAGCCGGAAAGCAAGGTGATGGTGACACCCTCCGTTTTTCCCATGGCTTTTAGTAGAGTGGCAATCTCTCCAGTGGTTTCTACGCCCACTGGTCCGCCGCCTGCGATCAGGATGGAGTGGTGCGGATGCGTGCCGGCCTGCAAGTTCTTCAACTTGGTCCTGAACCGTTCCCACTCGCGCTTGGTCGCATCTTCCGCCGCGTGCAACCCCTCCGTTCCCTGGCCGGGCATGGTCCACAGCGCCGAGCGCGCTTTGGTTCCCGTGGCGATGACCAGAACATCATAGCGGACCGCGGAGGTTCCTTCAGAGTCGGATGGTGAATTCGTGTGCACGTGCTTGATCGTAACCTCTTTCTTGGACGTGTCCACGTCGGTGGCGTAGGCTTTCACTACGGTTACCAGTTCGCCATATTGCTTCACAGCGTCGGACAAGTCCCTAAAGATCTGCTTCTCTCCTCCCGGCAAGAGGTCAGGATGGATCAGCGCGCGAGGCGAGGCGGGCTTGAAGAAGAAGTGGTTGTTGGGGGTTATGAGGGTGATTTTGTATTGCGGCTGAGACGGA
This sequence comes from Neurospora tetrasperma FGSC 2508, assembly GCF_000213175.1. Lineage (NCBI taxonomy): Eukaryota > Fungi > Ascomycota > Sordariomycetes > Sordariales > Sordariaceae > Neurospora > Neurospora tetrasperma. The sequence goes on along the minus strand of NW_009799103.1, from coordinate 260,031 downwards.
AGGCGCTGGAGGGCGGGGATAGTGTGTCGGGCGAGGTTGTGTAGCACGCCCAGGCCGGCGAGGTTGCCGCCGAGAATGACGATGGAGGTTGGGAGGGGTGTGGTGGGTGTGGTGGTGGTGGGAGCCGGGGCAGCAGTGGATTGCGGTTCGGGGACGGCATCCAAGGTTGACTGAGGCTCGGTGGACGCCATTTTGGGGTTGGGTGGTATGGCTGGATTATTGTTGGTCTGGAATTGAAAGAATGGTTTGTATGCCTGGTACTAGCTGGCGAACTGAGAGGTAGAGTAGAGGTGGTGACCTAAAACGCGAGACGGTGAGGTCGCACGTGGTGGTCGCGAAGAGGGAGGCCGGGGAATGGAGGGAGGAAGATCGGAAGATGCAAGAGGAAAATGTCGAAACGGGTTATCGCTCCCTTGCCTCCCAATGTTCCGATGTCGCACAAAACACGGGAAGGTCCAACTTTGGCGTCACAAAGTCAAAGAAGAAGAAAAAGAAGTCGGCCCCGAGCACTTTTATTTGAGGAAACAATGGAAATGAGGTCCTCACCATGCCTGTAATCTCCGGCGTTCCAAGTCAACAAGAGGTCCCGCGCGCATGTGAGACCCGCAAATTGACATCAACCCAAGGGGACGCACCAATCACAGCACTGTTTCAGGCCCATCCACTAACAAATACCCCTAACCCATTGTGTCCAAAATAAGCTTAACGGGGTTTCCCCAACGTGAGCCGATCTCAGCCTTGATAAGCTCAGCTAACAAGATTTATTCACCACTTACTGTATTCTCAAGTGTGAGACTTGATGGGCTCGACCTCAGTCTTACATACCTAGATCTGGTATTATTAATAAATAAACAAAACAAAACACATCTTATCTACAGGCTGAGTTGGATATCTGAAGGCATATTGAGCCTTGACTAAAGCCTAATCCTCCTCAAGGTCCCAGTCCTTCTACAACTACACCGCTCATGCATGAGTGATGAGACACTTTGGGCTAGGTAAGATCACCTACCATAATCTTTCTCCTCTCACCGATTCTCCCTGTCCCCTATCCCCATCCCACTTCTGAAACTGATTCTGAAACTGTTTCATGGCTAGTCCGTCATGGGCTAAGACGAGGGCCGACCCGGACCCGGACCCGGAGCCGGAGTCGGAGAATGGCGATGCCGAGAGAGTTGCCAGGAGGAGCGGAACCATGTCGGGATTGACGATGGTTCGAATAGCACGTTTCTAGAGGTCATGTGGGATGATACAGGGAAGGCTTGGCTTTTAATCAGTAGGGTCCGCAGCTAGTGTTAGTAGACTGAGACCTGCCATGGACCTAGCTCTACAGCCGACAAGTTTTCGATCATGTGGTCCCAGATGAATCGGATTTCTATCTACATCCCAAGAAGAGAAGATAAAGGGGACAAACGACTACTGGTGGGTACTAAGGTCCAGATTATCCACCAATGTGTGTCCCCAGCCATGACAGACCATCTCTTCGGGACTGAAAGTCAAGATATTGTAAAGCACAATACTCCCTTGGGTAGGATTTTGGCTTTCAAACTGGTGAAGCTGCAATTTAGTTATATGACGCATCTAGCGGGTAGGCATGATGTGGTAAACAGTGGCAGATATATAGCATTCATAAAAGTGACCTCCCTAGAAGACAGTCACCCACCAATGGGGTGTTGTGAAGCTCTAAGCGGTAACTGCACGTTGATTCACAGTCCCGGTCCTTATTTGGGAGGTGATGACAGTGAACAGATGCTTCAACAAAAAAATCCAACGAGATTTGGAGGCATACTCTGCCATTAGAGGAGATCGACATGCCCCAGATTTGCCATGTGGCATTGGACGGATCTCCGCCTGGGGCCTGGCCAGCCTCTTCGCCCAGTACCTGCACATGTAACAGAGTGCAACCCTCCGATAGAAAGCGGCGAGGCAAGGGGAGAGAGCTCTACTGGAGTAGAGGCTGCGTTGCTATAAAAGCATCGGATTTCTGTGCCAGTCGGGCAAATAGCTCCCCGTGTCTTTTGTACTAATGTGTTAGTTCCTCGAAATGTGATATGAAAAAGTGATTCCAGATTCGTGACAAGGTTGAAGCTGAGCTGATCCCTCTTTCATAACAGTGTTTCGTAATAAACACTACCCTCCATTTCACCGGACTGTATCGAGCCAATCACGAACCTGCGCCGGATTTCGGGACTGGTGAAGCCGTGCCTGCATTTGGAAGTACTGTTCCAAATAGCCATATCAGCCTGTTTTGACATTGAGATCACATGCCTGACGATCATCCGAATCGATTCCACGTACTTATCTCATCCATAGTGCCAAGAGGAATCTTTTCATGGCAATCTCTGGCGGCCGCCTCAGCAAGCAGTCGCTTGAGAGGAAATGCTCAGGGCTATGGTAGTAAGCCTCTTGCTATAGGTGAAGAAACTGCGGGGAAGGTTCCATAGCCACAGAGCTATGTAGGTGATTTGTCCGGGACTCAGTAGTTTGAACCAGGGCTGTAGGCACCTTGAGCTGCCAAGGAGGCGAATTACCATTCTTTAGTCAAATGGGTATGGTTCGGGCAAGAAAAGTGAATCCGAAGGATGTCGCCTAGGAACACGGTAACTTTACCGTCTCCTAACTCGAAGGCCTCGGTAGATGAGAAAAAAAAAAA
>NW_009799103.1:236313-256741 GCF_000213175.1 Neurospora tetrasperma FGSC 2508 | reverse complement strand
ACGTAGAAGAAAAAAAAAAAAAAAAAAAAAAAAAAAAAAAAAAAAAAAAAAAAAAAAAAAAAAAAACCTAAATAAGACGGGAGTGAGGTCGGAAACACTCGTCTCCCACCTCCACACCTCATCAAGCAGTCACCATGGTCCACCTTACCCCGGCCCTCTTGCTCGCCAGCGCGGCCTTTGCCGTTGCCGCCCCGGCTTCTCAAATCCTTGAGCGCCAATGTTCCGTGGCCGGCAACTACCCGACCGCAGCCGTCTCCAAGCTTCCCGACCCATTCACCACCGCAGGCGGACAAAAGATCACGACCAAAGCCGACTTTGACTGCCGCAAGGCCGAGATCTCCAAGATTCTCCAACAATACGAACTCGGCACCTACCCCGGCAAGCCCGACAAGGTCGAGGGCTCCCTCTCCGGCAACACCCTAACGGTGCGCATCACCGTAGGCAGCCAAACCGTATCCTTCACAGCCTCCATCAAGAAGCCCTCCTCGGGCAGCGGTCCCTTCCCAGCCATCATCGGCATCGGCGGCATCTCGATCCCGATTCCCAGCACCGTAGCCACCATCACCTTCCCCAACGACGACTTTGCCCAACAATCCGGCACCTCCTCGCGCGGCAAGGGCAAGTTCTACACGCTGTTCGGCAGCTCGCACTCGGCCGGCGCCCTGACAGCCTGGGCATGGGGGGTAGACCGCCTCGTCGACGCACTTGAACAAGTCCAATCCACTTCAGGCATCGACCCGAAACGCCTCGGCGTCACAGGCTGCAGCCGCAACGGCAAGGGTGCTTTCGTGGCAGGTGCCCTCGTCGACCGCATCGCTCTCACCATCCCGCAGGAATCCGGGTCAGGCGGCGCAGCCTGCTGGCGCATCAGCGACTCTGAGAAATCCGCAGGGAAGAATATCCAGACAGCGTCGCAGATCGTCACGGAAAACGTGTGGTTCTCGCCCGCTTTCAACGCGTACACGCGGCAGACGACGAATATCCCCGCGGACCACCACATGCTGGCGGCGCTGACGGTGCCGAGGGGCTTGATTGCATTTGAAAACGATATCGATTGGTTGGGCCCCGTGTCGACGACGGCGTGCATGCAGGCGGGCCGGCTGATCTATAAGGCGTATGGGGTGCCGAATTACATGGGATTTTCGCTGGTCGGGGGACATGGTCATTGTCAGTTCCCGAGTAGTCAGCAGAGCGAGCTGACGAGCTATATTGATTATTTCTTGCTGAAGTCGGGGACGGCGCCGGGAGCGGTGGAGAGGAGCTCGGCCAAGGTGGATTTGAAGAGTTGGGCGCCGTGGGATGTGCCGGCTTTGTCGTAGGGTGTCTCCCGTCGGGATGTACACACACAAATATCGGTTTGGATCGGCATTGAAAGGGTCTCGGGGGGGTTGTCTGATGTTGTGCTCGCTTGCTCGCTCGTGTAGGGCGGGCGTCGATGTGTCGCCTTGTCTGTCGCGTATCGGGGCACCATCCTATCAAGGCCGAGTCGCACACAAGACCAGCTTCAAGTCCTCGTGATACTATGTACATGATATGCCAAGTCGGAAACGGGATACGGTAGTGTATGGTAGTGGAGCGCGTCCGAAGCCATGTCGATGTCGTGACGCAGGTTGTTGTTGGGTTCCTTGTCGGCACGAAGGTCGGAATGTTCCGCTGACATGGAAACGTTTGCCGGTGTTTCGAGCCATGATCGGCCCGCTGAGGAGAATTGCTTACAGTGGACCTGGGAATAATCGGGGTTAACTGATCGGTGGAGAAAATGTGCGGTTACATTGGGTTGGTCTGTTAGTGAGTGTCCACGTCAGGGCGCTTGCGTTACACCTATCGGGATATTCCCTTTTTCACCACATCTGGAAAACATTGTGAATCAAGATCCATCTTAGTATCTCCCTTGACCCCATTGCCTTTTCCCATAAATCATATTCCAGATTCAACCCTCCAAAAACAGTGTCACAAGGCCAAAACAACACTACACTAGCCCCGGGTATTGGCCATCAAATGTCTGTCAGCAATTCCCATCTGGCAACGGGAACTGCATACCTACGGCAGACAAAGACATGCCGGGTAACCCAATCATGGCAGCCAAACGTGTGCCAAGTCAAAGTGGCTTCGGGAATAACCTCACCGTTCCTCTGGCGATCCGTGACACAGTCGACGTAGTGAAGCCTGTGGATCTCTCTTCGAGGTAGTATCGTCATCTGATTCTATCCAAACGTCAACATTAGTAAGTAAAAAAAAACATTAGTAAGTAGAGTCAACGAACGGCATCTCGGCCTCGGCCCTCAACAATAACAGACGGTGGATCTAGCTAAACCAGGTCGGACGGGTAACCATGTGGACAGCCAAGCCCAAACAGCCCAGTCCCAGCCTTACATATTACACTCCATACTGTGTATTTTATCTGTTAGTGTCCACTAGTGATGATAGTGTCCAGTCAACCATGCAGCGTCAAGTTACATGGCGCCAAGCAGCCAAGTCCTTTGCCATATCAAAGTCTTGGCCTCGGGGAATGCCTGCAAGAGAGGCGTCGGTTCCTTCAGTGAAGACGAGAGAGAGGAAAGGATTTTCCCTTTGTTTCCGCTTTTATTGCCGGAATTCGGAGGGATGGAGAAGGAGGGGGACAAGACTGACTCCTCTTGGAGCCGCGATATCACCATCTTGGATCCATCTTTTTTTCCTTCTACAATTCTGATTCCATATCTCTCGGACCGTTTGATCCTATGCCCTGGTCTGGGTTGACCGCCTTTGAAAAAAGTCTTCACTTTACTTATTATCCTTCACCTCCTACATATGGAACGCTTCGACGGTTGACGTGTTTTTGTTGACGGTCCCCCTTTCTTTTCTTCTTCTTCTCCTTCTTCTTCTTCTTGTTGGAGTCGGTAAAGGATTCTTTTGACGGCACATCCTGTCTCACTTGGCTGGAAAGAAACAAAAAGGTTGACCTGCCAAACACTCTCGACTCGACACAGCATCAACATCAACATCAGCATCAGCATCAGCATCCATCATGGCAGATCCAACCCCCGGACACACGGCCCCGGACACGGCACCTCCCTCATGGCGCTCCGAAGACAACCGATCTCCCGTGCTCGCACCACACCCCGCCACAGTCCCAGCTTCGGGTACTTTACCATCAAACACCCAATTACTAGACGCCAACACGGAAATCACCCATCTCTACCTAACCTTTGCCATCCTCCCGCCCTCCGCCAACACCACCCACCAATCCTCCGGTTCAACCACACCCCAAAATGACGTCCCCCCACCTCCCAACCTCAAACCCTTCACCAACCCCATCCTCTGGTCGACCTCCGTCAAAATCACCATGCTCACCCTCTCCTGCATCGCCACTTTCCTGACCGCCTACACCGCCGGCGCCTACTCCCCTCCTCAAAAACTCCTCCTCCAAGACCTCGCGCACGCACACAGCTCTACCGCCATCCTAGGAGGCATCTCCACTTTCTGTCTCGGCTTCGCTCTGGCACCCATGTTCCTCGCGCCCTTTTCCGAAATGAACGGTCGCCAACCCGTCTTCGTCGCCGCCGGCATCATGTTTGTCATTTTCCAAGTGGTCTGCGGCGTAGTAGAAACCTTGGAGGGGATGCTGATCGCTCGGTTTTTCTTGGGCGTGGGCGCGTCGGTTTTCTCGACCATGGTCGGCGGTGTGATTGCGGATATTTGGCCTACGGCAGAAAGGAACACGCCCATGGCGCTGTTTAGTGGGGCGGTGCTGTGCGGCACGGGACTGGGGCCGTTGGTGAGTGCGTACATGACGGAGCGGTGGGGGACGGATGCAGATGGGAATATCGAGGAGGGGAACGGGGCCAAGTGGAAGTGGATCTTTTGGCATCAGGTTATTCTTGGCGGGGCGTTGATGGTGGCGCTGATGGTGTTTTTCAAGGAGAGTAGAGGGAGTGTCTTGTTGAGCAGGAAGGCCAAGGCGTTGAATCGGTGGTATGAGCAGTTGGAGGAAAAGGGGTTTTATGGCGTTTGGGTTGACGAAGAAGAAGAAGAAGGCGACAACGGAAATGCGGATGCGGATGATGAGGAAAAGGGGCCATCATCTCCTGGAACGAAAACGCTCCAGCGTATCAGGTGGAAAGTCAAAGAAGACGAAGAACGCGGTTCTCTCACCACCATGATCGGCACCTCCGTCTACCGCCCTTTCCACCTCCTCTTCACCGAGCCCGTCGTCTTCTTCTTCTCCCTCTGGGCCGCCTTTGCCTGGGGCGTGCTTTACCTCACCTTTGGTTCCATCCCGCTTGTCTTTCGCCGACAGTACGGTTGGAACATTGAGCAAGGAGGCCGTATCTTTGTCGCCATGATCGTCGGCGCCATCCTCGCTACCGCTATGGGTATCTGGCAAGAAAAGATGTTGCATCATCCCAAGTGGAGGGCAGCTGCTCCTGTTACCTCATCTTCCACCGAGGAGACCTCGGCCTCCGACACCGAAGGCCCCAACGCCCTTCCCTACTCCTCCGACGAACCAAAGACCCCCTCCGACTCTACCACCACCACAAAAGAGAACCCCATCTGGCCCTTCCTCCGCACCCACTTCCCCACTAACTCCCCCGAAGCCCGCCTCTACTTTACCTGCCTGACCGCCACCTTTTTGCCCGTCGGCCTCTTCATCTTTGGCTTCACTGCCCGTCCATACTATCACTGGATCGCGCCCACCATCGGCATCGGTATTGCCACTATGGGTATTTTGTCTGTTTACTTGGCTGTGTTCAATTACCTGGCTGATACGTATCATCGGTATGCGAGCTCGGCGCTGGCGGCACAGAGTTTTTGTAGGAATATTTTGGGAGGTGTGTTTCCGCTGGTGACGGCGCCGTTGTTTACGAATCTGGGAGAGGGACGGGCGGGCGCCATCTTGGGAGGCGTGGCGGTGGGGTTGACGGCTGTGCCGTGGGTGTTGGTTTGGTGTGGGAGTTGGGTTAGGGGGAGGAGTCGGTTTGCTTTGGTGAGTTTTTTTTTTTTTTTTCCTTTTTGTTATCCGTGAGGTTGCTGTTATGAATGGTTGGCTAACAAGGGTGTGTACAGCAATTGGAAAAGTCATGAAGGATTGGATGGCATGCACATGAGATATGATGGCACGTGGCTGCCAGAGGAGAAAAGGAGTGTTGAGTGGTGGATATACCCCCAGCTTTTTTACGTGCGGTAATGGGAGATGAAAGGTAATGACTGTCGGAAAAGGGAACCGTTGGAAAAGGGAATGATATGGCTCCTGGACTGGACGACAAGCGGTCATGAGTGATATGAAATCAGCACGTCCTGAACGATGAGAAGGGCACCGGAAGCCAGCTTGCTCTTCCGGTATTTAGACCCTGCTAATGGGTCCTAATCATGAAATATAGTCGCAAAAATCATAATAGAATAATGTCAAGTAAATGGCCACTTGCTTTCAGGCATTCCATCACTCACGATGATGAATATGTGAAATGGTTGTAAGAATAATCCAAACACATCACCCCAGTCAGTACCCTACTTCTTTGGATAACTCATTCACGCAATTCTTCCTTTAACGTACCTAACCTCAATGCATGTTCCATCCTGGATAAAAGCATTCCTAATGGACTCTAGCCGACATGTTTCCACGTCACGAACACCTCATCAAAGTCTTGAAACAGCCGTTCCTAACGCAAATGGTATTCGATTACTGATTATGTTCATGATTACGACCATTCACACGTATCGTACTGCGTACACCGGACCTCTTCCGTATCCCATCAGTATCCCATCAGTACCCCATCCGCACCCCATCCGGCTCCGGCACCGAAGTGGGTTCCAAATATCATTACCACCCCGCCGGCCGTGGAGGTGCCCTCCAATATCCGGAAGGCCCGCCCGGCGCTCGTACCTGGACCTCTAGCACTTGTCTCCACTGCGGAATTTCAATGTAAAGATTGTAAAAATTCTTGTAGCGCAGATCAGTGGACTCAGTGGACTTGTTCCACTATAACCCTGCTGAACACCCCTGCTGATAGAAAAAAAAGTTCGGGAACGAAAATCGGAAAGAAAGTTTTTTTTTTTTTGTTCGAAACACAACAACAACATCCTCGCCACCATTGGGACAGGACTAGGAACGGGGTAATGAGGAGGGATAAGGAAAGGAAAGAATAAGAAAAAAAGGTCCGCTGGCTCAATGGCAGAGCGTCTGACTACGAATCAGGAGGTTCCAGGTTCGACCCCTGGGTGGATCGAGTGTTATGGACGTTGAGTTCTCTTTTTGTTTTTTTTTTGCGTTTCTGGCGATGGATGATGGCTTGTGCTTCTCTCTGATTATCAAAGTATATACGTCTGCTCGCCCCTTATGTACTTCTTTTGTTTTTGGATTACATGGTAATAAACATTGTTTATAAGATTACTTGGGGTTAAGTCAGAAATGTTCATCGATAACTTATCTTCACCTACCTAGGTATGAACGAGATGTGATAGGAAAAGCAAACTATGGTCTTGAACTATTTGGCTTCCTAGTGTAAGATATGTACCACGAAAAATGAGACCAAGAAGCGAAGAAGGAGCAAAGGAGCAAAGGAACCTGCAACCACTGCATATATACCTCTAAACACCAGAAAGGAACTTAGAAGATCACCTAGTCAAACCTCCAACCCCAAGTACTTCTACCTCCATCCCCACCCCTCTCTGTTCTCCTGCCTCTCTCCGGTGACTGATTCGCAGAAGACAACGAAGTGCTAGACGTAGAATCCGGAGACGTCCCCTCTAGTCTCTGCAACGCCTCTTCATTGACCCTTACACCCGCACCGGCACCCGCACCAGCACCAGCATCAGTACCATCACCAGTCCAAGGCCCAACCTTCTCTTCATCTTCCAGGTCCAAATCCTCATCACTTACGTCACTGACTCCATCTTGCCCATTTTGATATCTCCCCCCGTGACGCCCGTACTGGTACTGCCCAGAGCTCGAAGACTCCCCTACCTCTACACTCTGGGATCCACCGCAGTCGGAAGAACTGAGTGTTGTGAGAGTTACGTTCCTTCGATGATGACTTCGATTTCCCCCCTGTTCCTGTTGATCACGGGCAGACAAAGAAGCAGCACCATGACCACCATCCCAAGCCCCTCCACTAACCAATCCCGCGAACCTCCCCCCTTTTGTTCTCCTCAACTCGTCATACCCGCCTTCCTCAACCACCATCCCTCCCTCGATCATCACCACGCGATCGGCAATCCGCATCATTTCTTTGGAGTGGGTTACTACCACGATTGCCATTTCTTCTTCTTTTTTGCTTTCGTCTTTCCCTTCCTTAGAACTACCGTCAAGTCCGGTCCGATTACCATGAACAAGTCGAGCAAAAACCTCCCTCACGGCCTCTGCACCCTCAGCATCCAAACTAGCAGTCGGTTCATCAGCCACCACCACTTTCGGACTCCTCACTAGTGTGCGCGCGATACTGACACGCTGCGCTTGTCCACCACTTAATTGTAGACCGCTACCCTCGCCGACGACGGTGTCGTACCCTGCGGGAAGGGAGATGATGAAGTCGTGGATGGAAGCTAATTGGCATGCGTGAACTAGACAGTGGAAGTGGGAAGGAAGCCGCAACGGAGAAGAGTCAGGGAGACCATAGAGAATATTCTCGCGGAGGGTGGTGGGTAAAAGGAAGGGGTGTTGTGGGATGTAAGCCACACAAGAGCGGAGAGAGGGGGTGTGTGTTTGGGAGGAGGGGATGGAGTTGAAGGTTAAGGAATTATTGGTGGGGGCAGAAGGAGAAACAGAAGGCGGGTAGAGGTTAAGTAAGAGAGAAGCAATGGTTGATTTGCCGCAGCCGCTGGAACCGACGATTGCTGTGCATGTGCCGGGGTTGATAGTCAAGTTGAGGTTGCGGAGGACGAGAGTATCGGGCGCCGAGGGGTAAGCAAAGCGCAGGTTTTGCATACGGATGGGCAAAGGGTTGGAGATGCGCTGAGAGCCTTGGGATTCGTGGCTTGATGAGTGGGAGAGGTTGGCAAAGTAGAGCATTTGTGTTGCTGTTGCCTTTGCTGCGGCGATCTGCGGGACGTTGGCTAGCATGTTGACGCAGGTTCCCAAACTGAATAAGATGAGGTTGATGACGCGCAGCAAATCAGTCACCGAGGCGCGATCCTGGGATAAGATCTTGGCGCCGTAGTAGAATATCATGGCGGTCAGGTAGTACGCGATGGATTGGTTGAGACCGAAAAAGAGACCGACGTAGGTGGCCCTCCTTAAACCGAGCTGGTACGCTTCGCTTGTCTTGTCTTCGTATTTCCGCGTAAACCACCCCTCGAGCGTCAGAGCGCGGACGACTTTGATGTTGCCGAAGGTCTCGGTGAGGACTTGTCCAGTCCGCAAGGCAGCTTGGTCGCAGCGGGATTCCCATTTGTCGCTGAACAAAGCATTAAGACGGCCGGTGATGACGGCGGCAGGGATACCGGCGAGGGTGACGAGGGTCAAGTCCCATTGGATAGTCAAGGCCCAGACGTTGGCGACGGTAATCATTGTGCAGACGATAATCAGAATGGGGAGGAACATGCCGACTAGCTTGCGCATTTCTTCGGCGTTGCGATCCAAACATGCTACAATCTTGGCTGGGCTGTGGGAGCTCTTGTCAAACCACGATTTGGGTTGCGCCAGAATGCGGGTGATGGCTTCGGAGCGGAGGGTGGTGACCCATTTTGTTGCTACCTTTTCTAAAAAGTAATAGCTGCCAAAAGTAGCGAGAGCGTCGACACATGCAATGGCGGCGAGGATCCCTGCGTATTTGGAACCGGCGGCGAGTCGGGCGGAAGGAGACGACCAGAAGGAGGAGAGCAGTTGCGCAAAGACGTATGAAAAAAGCGGGTTGGCGGCTGCTACTACCAGACCCAGACAGACACCCAGAAAGAGTTCGAGCTTGGAGCGCAGGTCGAGAGTGGGCCAGACGGTGCGGAGGATTGCCGATAAAGAAGGGAGGCGGTTGTTGACCGAGTGCCGCTGCTTGTTGCTTGGCTGGGCATTGGAAGAGTGGGAAGCAGCCGAAACGACAGACGCCATGCTATTCCTACGCTTCTTGTGGAATCCAGCTCTTTGTTTCTTGTTGGCGAGCTTGTCGAGGAAGAAGAGCTCAAGAGAATCCAGGCTTCCGTTTAGTTGAGCTTCGATCACCTTCGGATCAGGGTGCTGGGCCCGCCGGGCATTAGACACGCGGGTTTTCTTGACTGAGAGGCCGGTTTGGGTGATGAGTTCGATGGAAGAGGTGCTGTGTCTGCGGTCGTCTTGCTTTGAGAAGGGAGAGACATCACGAGTGCGATCGGGGTTTGCGTGGGGGTGGGGGTGGTGGACTGGTACTCTGCCCGCGCCCAACAATCGTGAAAGTGGTCGTGACTGTTGGTTGTCCGCGGAAGAGTAGGGGTCATAACCAAACGTTAACCTGGGAAAGACAATACTTCCCCTCTGGCCACGCAGACTCAGGCCGCGAACTAGCTGGACGTAGGTAGCCTCTTCAATCACCTCCTCCTCTGACTCTTCTTCTTCACGCTCTTGAATATCCTCCAACTCGCTCTCTACCTCCTTCTCCTCCTTCTCACTGTCCTCTGCACCCTCTCCATGATCACCACCGTCATGATCAGCCGAGGCAACAAGCCCAGCAAACAACCCCTCTCTCTCCTCTCTCAACTGCTTTCCATGTCCTTGTTGCACGACTCGTCCGCCCTCCATAACATAAACCATCTCGCCCTCTCCTATACAACCCACCTCGTGCGTGATGATGATTGTTGTTTTACCCCTCCTCCAGATACGGATAGCGTCCATGATCAGTCCCCTCGACACGGGGTCCAAACCAGAGGTAATCTCATCGAGGATCAACACGGGCGGATCGCGGATCTTGGCTCTCGCCAAAGCCAGGCGCTGACGCTGTCCGCCAGAGAGCGAATAACCGCCAGGTCCGATTTGCGTGTCTAGACCTTGAGGCATTCCGGCAACGGTGGTTTGTAGCAAGGCCATGGAGCAGGCTTCTTTGACGTCTTCCACTGTGACGCGGTCGGGCTGATAGCCTCCAAATGCGACGTTCTGGAATAGACTATCGTTGAAGAAAACGCTGGATTGCTGGATCAGGGTAATGTTCTGTCTGACCCATCCTAGGTCGAGTCGTGTGATGGGTTGTCCATCGACAGTGATTTGGCCTGTCAAAGGTTCATAGAAACGGACGAGCAGATTGCCGAGCGTGGACTTGCCAGAGCCGGAACGACCGACGATGAAGGTCAGAGAGCCGGGTGGAAAGTGAAACGATGAAGGCTGGAGGACCAAATTGGAGGGTGAGGACGGGTAGGCGAAGGATATGTTGGAGAGAGTGACGTCGCCTTGACAGGTAGGGGGTCGAAGGCCGCCAGGCTCTTGACAAGTTTTGGTCTGACCGGGATCAGCTTGGCGGACGAGATCTTGAAGAGATTGGCCTGCTGCCATCCCTTTGGCTAGGATAATCCATTGAGGGCCGAGGTTTTGAAGGGACTGGAAGGAGATGAGGGCGCAGTAGAAGGTCGTCAAGGCGTTTCCGGGGGTCAGTTCCTCCCGGTTGACGAGCACGACGGCAAAGTAAAAACCAACAACGAAGAGCGACATCATCCACAGCTTGATGTAACTCATCTGCCCATTGTTGGACAGCACCTGACGGGTGTAGTATTTGGACGAGCGTCGCACAGCCGAAATGAAATGGAAAGACTCATGGTCTGCCGCATTGTAAGCCTTGACGAGGTCGATGGCGGTCGTGGCAGCCGTTGCATGCTTAGCAGCCTCGGCCAGTTCGCGCTTTTGGCCGGCGATGGCAGGGTCGAGAAAGCGGGCGATGAGCCAGAGGATGAGGGCAGACGGCAGAGCGGTGGAGAGCATGACCAGTGTCAGCTTGTAGGAGTAGTACAGGGCGACGATGATGCACGAGAAAAAGACGAGGAGGTCGCAGACTAGAAAGCCGAACACTTGGGAGGTGCCCATTTGGAGTTCGCGGGCTTGTCTGCCGGGGGTGTGTTAAGTAGTGTTTCTCCCAAGAGGGGGGAAAGGGAGGACTCACGTCTGGATGGCAGTCATCAAGCTGGACATGCCATGCTCACGAAGATCGAACCAAGCCGCACTTTTGTTGAGCAGGGTCGAGAATAGAGTCTCTCTGGTCGTCTTTGCGCGCAACTCGCCGGCCATGACCCAAAGTGCAACGTCAAAGCTGCAAACCACCCACATACCGATTCCAAGGAGGAACATGTACAGACACCAGTGAGAGACCTGGTGAAGCAAGTCGGATGCGGCGATGATTCCTGCGCCGTAAGAGGTGCAGACCTCAAAGATCTTGCCCAGAAGAACAGCGTAGGCGGTACGGCCGGCGGCAATGACGGCTGAGCCGCAGAGAGCGGTGACCATGAGTGAGACATGGGCTGGGCGGGTGAAGGCGAAGAGGTTTTTGAAGGACGATCTCACGGGCTTGGGGGCTGGTTGAGCGGGAGCCGCAATGTGGACAGCGATGGACTCGCCCTTTTCCGTTTCGTGCTTTGAGCTGCTCATCTTGACTGTTAATGACAGCAGTTGTTGACTGTCAAATCAATTTGACCAGATCATGGTGGAAAGGGTCCAAGGGGAAAAAGACGGTCGGCCCTTTGGAGGAGGAAGTGGTATTAGCAATTCGAAAAGGCTGGTGGCAACTGGTGATAGTATAATAGGAGGGCCATTTTTGTAATTCGGGTTTCGGTGGTAATAGGATGCGAAGGGAGAAGCGTCTCTGGTGTAGCTTTGTGAGGGTCTTTGTTTGGCGGTGCTTGCTATTGTTTGTGTCGAGCCATACACAGTAAAGTGCTGGGTGGGCTCAGGGGTAGCCGAGAACAATAGGAAGCAGTTGTGGCTGAGATGGAATCGATCTAGGTGGCCGGCCCTGGAACAATAAGTACTTTGGGATCAAAATGGTGATGGGATGGAAGACTGCGGCACTTTTAATTCTTTGATAAAGATGCTTACCTCTCTCTCTCTCTCTCTCTCGATTTCCAAACCTATGTAGAGGCATAACATGTACACCCACGAGGACATGTTTCAAGAACTCGACTGGATTGCAGAGAAATTCACTTTGTATTCGCTCGATGGTTGGTATCCTATGCGCTGCTGCTGCTGCTGCCCTGGGTGTTGCCCTTGGCCTTTTGCCTCTCCTTTTCCGCCTCCTCGTAGATCCAGTCGTTGAGGCCGGCGCGGTTTCTGAGACCTGTCAGTATTTTTTTTGCCTATAAGACTCGGACGGTGGTTCATACCTCGCAATCTCGACGGCATAAAACTGCATGCGCGGCACAAAAATGGTCTCCTTCTCGCCGTACTCGGTCTTGGGGGAGGCCCGCAGCAGGGTGCCGAAGTTGTAGTCGTCAATCTTCTTGTCGTAGGCCATCATAAAGGTGCGCCACCTCTCCTTGCCCGTCTTGCTCTTCATCTCGTCCTCGTTGATGGGCTCGGCGGGGTCGAACTCGGGGAAGTCCCTCTTGAGGTGCTCGAAGATGTCGTCGTCCATCTTGGTCAGGCGCAGCTTGGAGCCGGGCACCTTTTCGAGAATGGCCCAGTACGTCGCCATCTGCTGGACGGCCTTGACGGCGAACTGCTTCTCAATCTGGTTGGGTGCTAGTGGTCAGCATGCTGTCAGGGTGTAGGGTGGCGCATTGTGTGTCGCAATGTTCGGCGCAAAAAATAACGAGCGAGGCTGAGGGGGGAGGAAGGCGACGTACATCCTCAAAGTTGTCCGCATTCTCAGCGTCAAAGTCCTTGGGAACCTGGGTAGTGACAGACATGGTGGGCGGTGTTTTTCGTATTCAAATTGCTGTGGTGTGGTGACTGTATGTATGGTGATGTTGGTGGTGATGTTGGTGATGGTGGATGAGAAAGATGGCCGGGAAAAAGATTGATGGAGACAAGGGAAGCCAGGGTACAGAAGATGGCCTCCAAGTACCTCCGTCACTCAGTCCAACTGAAGGGAAGCGACGAGAACCGCCCAGACGCGTCAAATCCTGGCTATGCGATGCGACAAGCTTTCCACAGAGGTAGTTATAGTGGACATTCTCGCTACAAGCTCCCGCTGAAGGAACTCAGCAGGTACATGTGCGCTAACAGTTGACTTCTTTGGTACGACGCCCGCACGTGCTGCTCTGTATTGCTGTATTGGGAGAGGCGGGGCAATGACATGCTTCTGACGGGGCCTGGCGGAGGATGTGGAGGGGCCAAAGCGCAGAATTTTGATACCGGGGAAGCTTTATCGATAAGATAAAGTGGAAGACGGGATGAACACCCCGATAAGAGAAAATGTTTATCGGCTTATGTAATCTCTATCTTATCACTTACACTGCATATTCCCTGTTTGGATTTAATCGGACAAATCAGATGAAATCTTGTCTCAACACCATCATCAACATCATCACCGTCACCATCGACATCAGTCAATACATGCCCTCACTGCTTCCAGTTGACTCTCATTACTTTGTGTAACCATTTTCATCTCAAAACGTGCTCTGTTGTTGTTTGCTTTGTACACCTGCCGCCCTGCCGCCCCAGGACGATGACTGTCTGGACCAAGCGGATGTCCAGAGACTGCCGTACCTGCTTCTTATTCACGGAGAAAGGAATCGCAGACTTGGAAACGCCAGGTAATTCCCTCCAGAAACAAGAGTTGAGAGCAGTAGCCATGAAGTTTGTTCGAAATGGCACCCTCATCAGCATCTGCGCAGTGTGGGGGAAACATGAAGGAGTCCCGGTGCCAGTCTGGGACCAGAACTTCACTTACCTCTCCTTACCGGTAACGACTCGGCACAACTACCTTGGTTATGTCACTTGGCGATAGTTGGTGCTTCCTGCCCTGAACTGCATCCTTGACTCAGCCGGAAGGAGCTGGAGAAGGCCGAGGGCATGGCCCTGATTAGTGCCATCAACTTGAGTTAAAAGGACGGGAACCCAGAGGTCCTCTTCCCCTTGCTCCCACCACTTCAACCCCAACCCAACACTCGCTTGACAAGACACCATCATTTACCCCAGTATCCGTATCCGAGAAGCAAGCATACTTTCGCCATGGACAACTTGAACTCCTTCGATGATCTCGACTATGAATACACTCACAACATCAAGTTCGATTCCGCCGTCCCGCCCCCTTATGATCGGACTCTGAATATCTGTTGGTCCCGCCTCCCCCGCGGCTCCAAGAAGGGAGATGGTGACATTGTTGCGGCCTTGCCCAAAGACACCCGCACCACGACTCAACTACCTCTACCTCTAAGGACTAGTTCTGCTTGCCATCAGGATCCCTCCGAGTCTTTACGAAAAGCCGGCCACTGGGGCTACTTTAGTCTGCCCTCCAATGTTTCCCTTAAGATCTGCCGCTACATCGTCCAACAACACTCCACTGATAAGCCAATTCGCCTCAGCAGGTGGTCTGTCTACACTGGCCTATATCCCGTCAACAAGGACACAATGCTCGTTCAGGGCTCCGAACAGGAAACCTGGGAAAGCGAGTTCTTCGAGACCCATAACCAAGCATTGCATGCTCTTAGTCCTTACCTCCAAGCCAATCGTCGCTTTAGGGCCGACCTCGTAGCTGCCTTTCTCCTCAATCGTCGATACCATCTTGTCATTTCTCCCTTTGGGCCTACCACAAACATTCCATGGCTTGCCAAGTTTGGCCGATATTTAAAGTACATCACCATGGAATTTGACTGTACCAGGTTCTATGGTGGCAAGCCCAGAACAAGAGAAAAAATCGAAGCTGCTACACACTCTGGCGTGTTCAACGAGCAACAACTGAAAACCGCACTGGCGCCTGGAAAAGATGCCCTAGAATCCGTTAAGCACTACAAATGTGCATTAACTGACGTGTTGAAGTTGCTTACATGCGGTCGGCAATCCCCTGTCAACCGTTTGACCATCATGGTCAGAAAGTATTGGGGATCGCGGGAGAGCATGCCGCGTAAGTCTTTTGACAACCTCCACCCTGTTCTCTGTGGCCATTCGAACTGACAGTTACTCGCAGAAGGGTACCCCTACTTTGATCCGACATGGCTCAACTTCCTCCTGCTTATTCCCAGCGTGCTGCAGTCCAATGTCCTAAACCTGGAGACAATCGGCGTGCCCCCGAGGCTTTTAGGCTTGATGATCACCAAATTCTGGGGAGAGGGAAAACCCCCAACCGAGGATGCTCAGAGGCCACATTTTACATGGAGTCCCTCTCCGTCCACCCTCTGGCCCGAGATGCCGGGGCAGTCCGCAGCCATTTCTATATGCGGCTCCGTCGACCTGACCGCCGATTACCTACTCAGGCTTGATAGCCCGGGCCAAGTTGAGATTCACACCTTTCCAAGCCGGGAAGCACAAAAACAGCAGCAGTCTGCCAAGAAGAGACGGAAGTCAAGACGCAAGAAAACCAAAAAGTCCTCCACTCTTCCCAAACCAGAACCAGAACCCGTGGCAGGACACGAGGAACAACAATCGGGAGAACAGGCGCACTTCCAATCGCCTTCTCGGATCTCGGGCAGCTCAACCGTAGCTGTGGAAGCGGGTTCATCACATCAAATGGAATCCAGAGCAGCAAAAGCCTTGGGTACGTTTGGCTCATTGGGTATGGCAAGGTTCTGGAACGAGCGAAAGAAGACAGAGCTGGATGAGGTATCGATGTCCTCGCCCGAAAAGAAAGCTCTCCACATGCGGCGAGCACAGGAAAAGTTTGCGGAGCTCTCGAAGTTGCTGGAGGAGGCATCTCCACAGGCACCTCCGGATTCCTCTGAACGTTTAACCGTTGTTGACGATATAGCTGCTCTAAGGACAGGAACTGGGCTAGAGGCACCCCGGGCCACTCTAGCTGGTGGTTTTGTTCCCCTTTTGCCACATTTCTCTCAACCTGCTACACGGCAGCAGCCGCCCTCCCAACTACCAGTCACTCCTGCATCACCTGATACTTCTGCTGTGCCTATCCCAATGCCTGATGGAAAGTGGACGAGGCTTACGGATGAGGACAGCCGGCCCAGCAGTGCCGGTTCTACTGCTCAAAGCGGGAATGGCGCTGGAGACCTGACGGACTCTAGGGACTGTGCCGATACAAGGTCAGGGGATAAAGATGTCTTGGGTATCGAGGAGGAGTGCACCCTGGTAAAGAACAAGAAGAGGAACAAGAGGAAGAAGAGGAAGAATGGGAAACATACCCATTCACAGGCTCAGCACGAGACATCACATGCCGACAAGGTCGAAGCGTCGTTGAAAAGTCTCAAGGATGAATGGTCCGCCACATTGGGGGAATCATCAAAGATGAAGCAAGATAAGAAGAAAGAGGAAAGCGCTGCTGGTCCAGAACTAGGCTGTTCGAGCAATCAGGCTGAGAACAAGAAGGCCGGCGAGAATGAGAGTGAGAAGTCTAGGGGTACTCTTACCTCTGCCTCTAGCTCGAAGGAGGCTACGAGCAAGGCTGGACTACCACAATCATCACAAACGGCACAGGTTTCTCCTCCACCACCTTCAGATCTACACATTGCTGGCTCTTGTTTGGGCAACTCGGAGAATATGAAGAGTGGGGAGAGACCCGGATCACAATCACCTCCCGAGCTACAGTTACCTCCATCTTCAGAAGCTTCAATACCTCTGCCAACACTATGGCTGTCAATGGAGGTGCCAAGGGTGCGGCTGTTTAATGTGCGGTTGCCGATGGCGCCAAAGGAAGAAATACCGAACGCATCCGATGAAGATGTAAAGGCTGGAGAGGAAGCTAAAGAGAATAAATCCAGCTTTCCCAGTCAAGACACTCAGGTTGGAGGTATCGCCAGTTCAAAAGCAAGAAACTCCAAGGAAAAAGGTAAAGGACGGTGGACTGGAAGCCCGAAGCCGGTCGGTGAGGACAAGAAGGTCGAGAGAAAGTCTGCATCACGACCGCAACCACCTTTGCTCCGGTCCGAAACGCAGATTGTCCAGGTGCCAGAACCGATCAATCAGTGTCAGAGGCCAAATTATCCACATGTGAGCACAAAAGGGTTCAAACAACGACCGCAAGGACAGCCACAACGCCAACAACCGCATTTCCACCCGAAAGGACTTTCAACCTCAGCTTCAAACCCGCCGCCTTCTCAGCAACCTTCCTTGAATGGGCCGGAAGCATCAGCGTTATATCACCGCTATCAAAAGCATAGAATGGACACGCTTGATATGCTACGCACGATGGCTCAAGTCCAACCAATGTCTCAGGCACCATCGATATCCCAGGGCCAAGTGCCTGTGATGCATCCTTTGCATCCGGCATCTCAGATGCCAATAATGACTCAGGTGCCGCCAGTACCCCGGATACCGCCATCATCCCTTTACTCCCAGGCGCCCATAACATACCAGGTATGAACCATATTCCAATTGCTACCAAACTCCCAGGTACTAACTGTATCCAAGGTTCCACCCATGTCCCAGGTTCAGTTGCAACCAATGCCCCAGATGCAACCGTTCATTCACAACCCCTACTATTCTCAGGTACCAACAACAACAATGTCTCAGGTACCACCGATTCCGCCGGCGCTTTCTTCGCAACAAATGTATCCCTTCCAGCAACAAACATATCAGCCAGCTCACTTCCCATACCCAGGGCACGAGCAATGTAATGCGCAAAGGTGCTATCAAGAGACGGCAGAGCACTTTCACTTTCCAAACGTGCATCAGTTGCCACCACCACCACCACCACCACCACCACCACCACATCCAACGAACCCCGAGCTATCCGGAATGGCAAGTATGCCTCGATATGAGGACCGAAATATGTATTCTAGGGAAGTTCTACCAAGTCAACATTTGACGCACATGGCGAAAGCTTCGCTTCCAGATACCATGAACGTACCCGGTATGTATCCGGTGGTAAGTGCGAGTGGAAGTGCAATTGGGAGTCGAAATGGAAATGGAAGTGCAAGTGAAAGTGCAAGTGAAAGTGCAAGTGGAAGTACTTCTATACCTCACAGAAACGGTATTAGTAACGGCCTCATACAATACCGAGTCCCCATACCAGCACAAGCACCAAACTCAAACGCCGAACAAGCACCCTGGCAACGGTTCACTACGGCTGGTGATTGTACACGTTCCGAAACGGGGGTATGTGATGATGATGACAACGGGAAAAGAGAGGGATATCCGACGTCTTTCGGAAAGGGGGGTACTAGTGTCTCTGCTCCTGCCTCTGGGCGTCTGAACGGTTGGCATGGTCCGAATGAGAAGAAGGCGAAGGGAAAGGGAAACGGAAAGCAGGTTGAGAACAAGCCCGAGTGTCAGTAGGACGACGACTTGGGGAGACGGAAGATGAAGGATGGCATTTTGTCGTCCAGGGATACTTGGACCTTTGAGTCACAGTACCACCAAGTGCAAATGGCTTTGGATGATGCGTCGCGGCCTTTACAAGTGCTGGAAGACATATCTTCAGAGTCTACACTCCGACAGCAGACATCGACGCAGCCAGAGATGCAGGCACAAACACCGACGCAGCCAGAGACGGAGTTAGCAATACACATGTCCGAGCCTGAGGGACTCAAGGAGACAGAGACGTCAAATGAGGAGCCAGATGGCGTGTCAAGAGACCCCAACAAGCCCAGGTACATTCCAGGCCACGTCCCAACGCATGTCCCAGAATATGCGCCAGCGTACTACGTGCTAGCGGACGCACCATTATGTGAGTCGGAGGACATGCCAGATGACCCGCGGTGGTTTGAGCCAGAGTATACCTCAACGGATGTGCCGACGCATCGGCCAGCGGACCTTCCACAGAACGTTCCGGAGGATTCTTCGCAGAGTGTACCAGAGTATTGTCCTTCAGAAGAAGAAGTCTCAACCACCGTGTCATGGTATGAGCGAGAAGTCCTGTCGAACCTGTCAAAGGGAGAGAAAAATCGGAAAGTCAATGGGCCATGGGCCTACATTGCTGGTGCCACGGAGTCTGACTTCAAGAAGCAAAAGAAGAGGAATCCAAAGTCCAAGGAACGCGAAGCCAAGGAACGCGAAGTCAAGGAACACGGAGTCAAGGACATGGACACTGAAACCGAGAAGCCCGCACCTTCGAACCCTGCATCTCCAGATCCTGGAGCAACAAAACTCGAGGAGATCAGAATCAGTGACTGGTGGGATTACCACATTGATGCCGCCAATGAGTCTGACTTTGAGAAGAAGAAGAGGGATCCCAAGTCCAATGCGGCTGACACCAAGGAGACCGACACCAAGAGGCCCGTACCTTCAAAGCTTGCGTCTTCGGATGCTGGAGCAACAAAACTCGAGGATATCAAATTCAGTGATTGGTGGATAACCACAGGTGGTACCCATGAGTCTATCTTTGGACCGATAAAGATAAGGAGATCCGAGACGATCAGCTAGCGTGTACAAGACCCGGCTTTGAGCTGGGCAAGCTGGACAGGCTGGACAAACAAGCCAGCCAGAAAGTGTAGATAAGCGTATTTGTTTTTGAACTGATAATGTTTAGACAGAATGAAGCGAAGCTACCTCTAGGTAGGTAGACATACCTCGGAGTAATACCTAAGCAATAGGTTTGTTTGGTTTCATTGAATCCATCTAGAAGTAGAAAGGAAGGATAACTCTGCCATGGACAAGAAAGGTTCATTGGTTATCACAAGCAGGCAGATGGACATGAGATAGAGTTAGGGGTATAGCTAGATTAGATGATGCAGAGAACTCAATTAGAGAATGAGAAGAGATTTCCATTACGACTGTGTTCGTTCGTGCTCCCTTTTGTTTTCTCATGGATGCTATGTGGTGTTTACATGTGATCTTGGGCATTGTGCATGAGAATGAGAATGATTCGAGAGCAAGTTCTAATCACATGTCACTTGAATCCCCAATCTCCAGATGTGCGAAGGTGCGAAGGCTGTGATGCTCGACAATGGCCGGCGTCTGGGTAAAGGATAACCAACAGAAGGGCGTCAAGTAAGATGTGAGATGGATGGACGTACCGCGCACTGCGTCAAAGGTTCACAGAGAACAAGATGCGCATAACAAAGGAAAATCCAGCGCTTCATTTGGACTGTTGGTAGTCTGTGCCTTGGGCCGCCTTCACTGGCCTTGCCCATTTACTAGCACACCCATCCGGGTATATCTACCTAGGAACTAGGCTGCCTGGCTTCCGTTTTCCCTCTTGCACTACCATAGACAAATCCAATCAACCCTTTTCGTCGTCGCCTTCCAGCCCTTTATCCGACATGAACTCTTTGAGGTGGGAATAACAGTGCAAATACCAGACAGTCCCCGGCGTCTGTACCTCTATCCATGGCCCTCTTTAGTTATCAACACTCCCACCCCTATTCCCATTACCATTCCCATGCCCATTCCCATACCTATCTCTAACCTCATCCCCGTTCCACATCCCCTTTCCCTCCACTTCCCCTCTATAACCTCTTCATCTCCTCCCACCCCAATTGTCCTCCCACCCCCCATTACCTCTCTTCATCCCCATTCCCC
>NW_009799103.1:213294-235491 GCF_000213175.1 Neurospora tetrasperma FGSC 2508 | reverse complement strand
TTCCCCTACCTCGCCCTCCCACTTTCCCCCCCCCCTCCCCCCCCCCCATTACCTCTCTTTTATATCCTCCCACCCCCTATTGTCCCCCTATTGTCCCCCTATTGTCCCCCTATTGTCCCCCACTCCCCTACTCCCCTCCCTCCTCTCCCTTTCATCACCACCACTCACTCCCTCTAAACTACCTCTGAACCAGATTCACCTCCCCCCTCACCCTCTCCAACCGTCCCCGTTCCCAAACCTTCCCCCACCCCTCCACCCTACCCCCCAACACCTTCACCATCCCCGGCTCCAACAACACCACCCCCCTCGCCACTTTTGTCCCCTTTTTCAACAACAACTTACACCCGATCGGCGTCCCTCCAACCATTTTTCCGTTGAAGAACTGCGGCACGGCAATTTCTTCTATTCTTTTTAGTTCCAGAGCAAAAAGTCTCTGCCCTGAGGGATCTTGGAGGGTTAATTTGTGTGTTGCGTTTTTGCGTTCTTTTGCTTGGGCCGCTGCTTGTTGCTGGGCTGTTGTTGTGGTGGTGGTGGGTTGGGTTTGGGTCCCGCCGTCACCCATATCTACCCCGTCGTTGGGGTCGTCGGGATTATTGGAGGTAGTAGGTAACCGAATAACTTCCCTCCCGCGCGTCTGCTCCCCGCGCTCGATGGACTCGAGCTCTTCGACGACTTCCCATTTGGAGCGGGACAGGTTGACTATATCGAGGACTTGGACTAGGACGTCTTGTGGGAGGGTCTGGTCTTTTGGGTACCCCGTAGTTGGGTGATGACCGGATGTTAGAGAGGGGGGGAAGCTGTGTGAGGAGACGTAGCTGGGGTCGAGGAGACCGGGCGTGGATAGGTCGGAGGAAAGGAGGCGGAGGCGGGCGGTGGCTAGGAGGGAGGGAAGGGGTGGGATGTTGCGAGAGGTGGTGGAGGGGATGAGGGTGGTGAGCCAGGAGAGGGAGGGGATGGGGAGGGAGGTGGTGTGGGAGTCGGTGGTGAGTTGGCGGTGGAGGGTGCGGGTTGTTTCCATTTTGGTGGGTAGAATCTGGTGGTGTGGTTGTGTTGGTGATGATACCAGGGCGGCGATGGGCAGTGAACGGTGGTGGTGATGGATAGTTGCTGATTTGGTTGCGGTTGCTGGTGGTGATGGGAGTTTGGAGGCTAAGATGAGTTTGCCTATCAGCTTTGTGATGACTTGGTTGAAATCTGGCTGTTTCGTGACGGCGGGTTTACGACTGCTCGTAAGCTGTGTTGGATGGTAACGGGGTTTGTTTAGGTCGTGATGTTTTTCCTTGCGAAATTCTGGTGTTTTGTCCCCTCCAAATTGAATCTGATGACAAAACTGAGTTCTCCCCAAGATGTCGTCCACTTGTGCAGTTGAGTACTGGCGTCTTCCTGCCGCGTCTCAAATATAAGCTGTTTTGCGCCTATCGTGGGAGCTAATCTTTGAGGATTAGAGAAGTCGCAAAAAAGAGTTTCGACTGAGTGTTTGTGAAGGTGAGTTGATTGTTAAAGGAAACGAACGCGAAATCGCAGGAGCATCAGACAAGATTCTAGAATTCTTCGGGTTCATAGCACTGGCAAACGTAAATGTTAGTACCTCCTAGCTGTTCGTAGTGTTTCACAGCGCTGGCGCTAACTACCCTGCGAGCATCTATCTCCCCTAACTCCCCTGCTCCCCTACCTAGCTCGTCCCCGCCTATACACGACGGGCGCTAGCCTCAAGATGGACGAGACAACAGGGTAAATTACGATAGTCGACAACATGAATCTACG
Source organism: Neurospora tetrasperma FGSC 2508 (assembly GCF_000213175.1). NCBI lineage: Eukaryota > Fungi > Ascomycota > Sordariomycetes > Sordariales > Sordariaceae > Neurospora > Neurospora tetrasperma. The sequence continues at coordinate 233,727 of NW_009799103.1, read as the reverse complement.
TTTCTTATAGATTCGTAGTATTTTCATTTGATTTTCATGAACGCCTATTGCTTGTCAAAACGGTAACCGTGCCCAAATGAGGAAATCTGTCAGCCACAACCCATCAATATAGGGCCAGGAATCAAGGCTCACCAATAACAATCACAACGGTCCGATGGTGTAGTTGGTTATCACGTCAGTCTAACACACTGAAGGTCCCCAGATCGAGCCTGGGTCGGATCATCATATTCTTTCTTTTTTCTTTTTTTTGCATCTTCTTTTCCCATTCCCTACCTAGTATGGATCCCTGCTTTTCTTTTGTCGGATATTCAACGCTTTTTTTTTCTTCTCCCGCTTTCTATCATTTGCTCTTTCGCGATGCTTGCATTCATCTTCCCTTCCGTGCGCATTGCGGCTTTCAATCCCTTGGTTACGGGGTTCCACTGGACTGGACTGCACACGATGAAGACTTACAAAAGGGCAGCTCTCCCCGCTAAGGCCTCTTCGCTCTAGGAAGAGACTAGGGAAGAGGCATGGACGCGCCTAGGGATAGGTAGAAGACAAAGGTCATGTCACGTCATGTCATGTCATGTCATGGAAGCATGATAGTTTGAAGAAATAGAAGAACACAAAACAGGTATTCTAGGGGACAAGGTGAATGAGATGGGTTACAGATGTATGACAAATCTAACACCCGCTGATGTTTCTTAAACCTGGAGACCTTAGAGGTAGAGATATGCAGCGTAGTGTAGGCGTTTTGGATAAGGGCCATCTGACGATACATCGGATACCTTGACCCTATAGCTATACCTGAAGGTATTTAACGTAGATACCAGAACCGCTACACTACACTACTATGGAAATATCTTGTTGAGAGGGGCCGGTGTCGACGGCGGCGGCGACGGAAGGGGTGGAAGCAAGGGGAATAAATATTCCCACCATACTTCTACTGCTTCGCCGCAACAGCCGTAACCGCATCCCCCAAACTCTCCCACCCCCTCCGCTCCCAAGGCGCAACCACACAACCCACCTGCGCATCCGCCGGCCTTCCCGTGCCCGCATACGCCCTCGCCAAATCCTCCGGACTCAGTTCTCCCCTAGGCGGTACGCCCTTCCTCGCTACTCTCAGCGCCATCTCACTTGCTCCCTCCGCCTCCTCCTCTCCTCCCTGCTGGGCAGCCAACTGAGCAACCCTCGACCAACCATGCGGCAAGAACGGATGCAACATGACATCCGTCATGGGCTGGGCCTCTCCCGACCCCATCGCAGTGAGGATCGCCCTCAAAACCTGACCCAACTGCGCCTGCTGCTCCGGGCTAATTCCCTCGTCACTGGAGCGGAGACTTTGGAGTTCGGACACCACGGCATCCATTGACTCTGCGTCGTTATCTAGCAGGGCAATCACGCCTAGCAGCAAAACAGACTGGACATGCTGTTCCTTTCTTTCCTCCGAGTCCGCAATCACGCCAAACAGGAGATCCCGACCGCGTTCGCGAGCGGCTTCTTGGCCCGTGGCCCAGAGGATCTGAGCTAGTAGGCAGGCGACGTCAGGATTGGTGTCGGACTCGGAGAGGGCCTGGTCAAAGGCGGTGACTGCGGCGGTGATGTCGTGGGAGTAGTAGTGCGCTAGCCCCAATGTGACGTGCGCGGAGAGACGCAGCTTGCGGCGCTCTTCGGCTGTTAGTTCGTCGGCGGACTCGTCGGAGGAGAGTTGGAGTGCGAGGTCGGCGGAGTCGATTGCTTCGCTGAAGAGACGAGCGGATAGTTGCAGGCGGGCGAGGTCGGATTTGACGATGGCGAAGTGTTTGAGGGCTAGAGGCGACTCGGTCGTTTCGTATTCTTGCTCGAGAGTGGTGGAGAGGGAGTCGAGGATGGAGATAGCCCTCGGAATCTCGCCGGTGCGCTCGAGGAAGAGAGCGAGGAGGTGGGTGTAGGCCAGGTCGGTGGAGGACGAGGCGGAGGAGTGAAGGGATTGCAGTTGGGTGAGGGCGAAGATGGGTTGGATTAGGGACGTGATGGGGAGGGACTCGGAGGAGGACGACGAGAGGATGTGATCGAACATGGAGACTGCGTATCTCTGGCTGATGACCCGTGAGGTATCGCCCGAGATCTCCATGGCATGCGTGAACAAGCCCCGAGCATCCTTTTCGTTGCCTGTCAAAAGCGCCACAACACCCTGCCCCAGCCAAGCGAGTGAGTAATCGGGGTCTGTGGACTGGGACCGCGTGAATGCTTCGTTGGCGAGTGCAAGATCGCCCTGCGCCAAAGCCAAAGTGGCCAGGTTGGCCCAGACGTGGGCGCCGCGCTCGTTCAGGAAGAGCGAGCGGCAAAAGGCATGCTGAGCTACGGCTGGGTTGACTTCGGAGGTTACGACACCCAAAGCGTTCCAGAACTCGGAGTTGCCAGCCTCGAGCTCAATGGCGCGCTTGAAGCAGGCCATGGCGGCCTTGATGTAGTTGGTGGGCTTCTTGTGGCTGTTCTTACGGATATCCGGAGGCAGACAGGCGTGAGCGCGGTATTCGGCCCAGCCGAGGTTGTAGTAGGCCACGGACTGCGCGTGGATATCGTTGCTAGCGATATGAATGGAGCGCTTGTGGGCGAGGATGGTGGCCTGGAGGGCTTTGGTCAAGTCTACGCCGACAGTCTCGTCCTTGGGAAAAACGCCATCGGTGGAGACGATGCCAGTACCGACGTTATCAATGTCCTTGAGGATCTGGTAGGCGGGGAAGTCCTCGTCGGTCCCAAGGAGCGAGGAAACAGTTTCAGCCGGGAACTCGGAGATGCGGCCTTGGATGTTGGAGAACAAGGAGCAAGCGTCACCGATGGCCTTCCAGTAGTTGAAGGTGTCCTTGATGGCATCAGGAGCCTTGGTGGCAAAGGTGAGTGTCTCGGTGGCCAGACCGGCAGCCTTGCCAAAGAAGCCCTTGTTGAGACTGTCAAACGCGTTGTCGACGAGTGTCTGCATCAAGGCAGTGGCGACGCCTTCTTCGTCCGGCCGCTCCTGGATGACATGTTGATAAAGCTCGATGGACTCATCAAAGTCACTCAGCTCGCGCTTAATGTCGGCTAGGATGAACTTTGTGAACCACGTCTCTCCGGTGAGGTTTGCTTCAGAGGCTTCCTCTAGCTTCTGGGCGTTCAGGATAGCCTTGGTAGCGGCAATGTAGCGACCAGAGCTGTGGTATGCCTCACCCAAACCCACCCAGGAATGGTAATCATTGGGAGAAATACGCAAAGCCGACTGGAAGGACACAATAGCTTTGTGGAACTCTTGCTTGTTGAGCTCGGCCACACCGAGAGCGGCGAAAGGCCAGCTTATACCCTTGCGCTTGGAGCCAGGTGGGGGCTTGACTTTGCCAGAGTCGACGACTCTTTGGGCAACGAGCTCGACGCGGTCCCAGTCTCCGTCATCGGCAAAGGATCTAGCTAGCCGCTCAGCAGACTCGACCTCGGACGGCGAAAGCTCCACTGCCTTTTGAAAACATCTGCGCGCTCTCTTCTTGTCTTTGGCGTAGTCGGCGTAGTAGATACCGAGGATGGTGTAAGCTGGAGCGTAGTTGAGGTTGTTCTTGAGTGACTCCAGGAACAAGGCATAAGCTCCAGACCTGTCCTTCCGGGCAGCCTTGGAGGTGTCGATGTTCCAAATGCAGTAACCAAGACGGTACTGAGTTTGGGATAGGAGTTCCTTGGACTGGCCCTTTTTGGAGAGGATGGGGATGCAGGCCTCCAGCTCGGCTCTGGCCATGTCAAAGTCTCCTTTGAGTGCTTTCACCCAGGCAGCCTCTGTCCTGACCCGGATATTATCGGGGTCACGCTTCAAAGCCCGCTCAAGGAAGTCGATAGCTTCATCGTACTCCTCCTCCTCCTCGTAGATTAGACCAACACCAATCATGGCGGGAGTGGAGGTAGGGTCGTGAGCGAGTACCGCATCGAAAAGAGCCTTGGCTTCCTGGTGGTTACGGGGAGTCTGGTAAAAGACCAACGCCGTGCCGAGATACAAGGAAAAGGCGTCCTCGGTAAAGCGGAAGTCCAGGCCCGTCTTGACTCGCTCCTCTTTCAGGAACGTCAACGCCTTGCGCATCAGCTCCACATTGCTCTCCCATTCTTCCAGATACTGGTAGTATTCGCCCATCAGTCTGAACGCCAACAAAGACTCGGCACCGCTGATACCCTCTGTCATCATAAGAAGACGGTCTTCCTCGGTGATGGGAGCGTAGATGGTGGCCGCGCCTCCATCCTCGTCGTCCTCGCTCTCTTCCGTGCTGCCCTCACTCTTGGCCGCCGCATCCTCTGTCGTCTGTTCCTGCTTCTCCTGCGGGAAGGGAGAGACGCTGCTGGTCAAGAAACCCATGACCACCCTGTTGAGATCACTATCGGGGAAGAAAGTGCAGTACTGTCTGAGCACCGTGACATCCCACTCCTTGATCTCCTTGTGGTCCTGCCAGTTGATGGCAATATCCCAGGCTAGCTTGTAGGGGTGTTTGATGATGACCATGTCGTTGGCGAGCTTCAGGACATTAGCCAGTTCTCGCTCCTTTTCCTCTCCTGGAGGCCAGGCCATCAGACGGTCGTGGCAGTATTGGATCAGCTTCTCCTCGTACATGCGGCGTACTTCGTCGTCATTGGTCCAGTTGATGAGCTGGGCGTAGGTGTAGCTCAGCCTGCTCTGTCTGTAGACCTCTCTCTTGACCTCCAGGGTGACCTCGCTGATTCTTGCGCCGATGCGCGTCCTCCTCTCGCCGATCAGGGTGTTGATGCGCTTCTTCTCGTTTTGCTCGACCAGCTTGGCCTGTGTCTCGTATGTCCTCCATACATGGCCGAAGCGGCCCTCGATGGCGTCGTAGATGGGAGATCCGGGCAAAATTAGGTCGAGGGCGTCGACGTATTGGTATGACTCGGCCTTGTTACGGGCATAGGTGATGAAGCTGTCGACGGTCTCGTAGCATTTCTGGAGGTCGTTCGCGTCTCGGAAGATCTCGGCGAGCTTGAGGACGGCATGCTGGTGTTGCTTGAACTTTTTGGAGGTGTCGAGGTTTGGGTAGAGTTTGACGAGGCCCTGCCACGCTTCCTTCTCTTCTGGCTTGAGTCGGGTGGCGGCGAGGTATGTGTTCTCTGCTTCTTCGAGCCTCCCCTTCTTGTCGAGAGCAAAGGCCAGGAGGATATGTCCCTGGTAGCTCTTGCTGTCCTTGTCGATGATGTTCTTTGCGCCCTCGATGGCGTCGTCCCACTGCTGCTTCTTGATGGCCTCGGCAGCCGCCTTGACGAGCTGTTTGGTGGACATGGTGCCCTGTTAAGTAGGTTACTACCTACTGTATGTTTGTTACGGACAGATGGCAACGAAAATGGAAGTGAAATGGCAAATAGGAAATGACACGAATAAGAAGAAGGGAAAAAGAGGTAAACAATTGAATGTTGCGATGTCGAGTGTGGGTGGTGGTGATGTTGGAGTGTTAAGCTTTGTGTTTGGCGACAGCGGGTGGGCTAACAAGTGAACATTGAAATCAACTGAAGCAGGCACAATGTGCAGTGCAGTGGGACTTTGTGCATCATAGACGTGGGGCCGCTCACTGTCTGTCAGTTGAACCCCACAATTAACACTACCCCTGTCGGGGTCTTCCACTGAGGTGTTTGTGGATTGACCTCTTATCGCTTATCGGAGCTCCAGAGTCTCAAAAAATTTGGGAATTCCCGTCGCAAACTGGAACGAGACTCGAATTTGGAGAATTGGAGGGACGACGCTCGGTCCACTGTTGGCTTTCAGTGCTCTCTCAGTATCTTGTCACTATCAATTTTCCTGTCTCCATTCCATTCCCAGGACATCCTCCTCCACCAACACCACCATCACCACTACCACCACCGTTATATACCTACCTATACCACCACACATACACAATGGAACCAGGGTCAGCAAAACGACGAAAGATTGGTCACTCGCGCGGCAGTGAAAGCGCAGTTGGCAACATCGACGCCGCTGCTTCCTCGGGTCTCTCCCGTGGCCGCGCATTCATCCTCGAAGCCGAAGAACTCGTCGACGAAGTGAAGCTCGACTATGCCACGGCCCTCGAAGGCGTCGACTCCCTCCTCCACAAGATCAAGGGCTCCATCGAAGCCATCGAAGCCCACGATGCTCTCCAGATTTCCGAGGCTGCCACCAAGCTCGAAAAGAAACACAAGATCCAGATCCCGTTCCCCGAACCGCGCCCGTCCGACAAGTCCAACTACAAGGTCGCCTTCGCAAAGCCTTCCCAGTTCAACGTTGTCGGCAGCTATGTGTCCAAAACCATGATCAAGGCCCAAAAGAGCCATGCTGTGGATATGGTGGTTGTGATCCCCGGCGAGACTCTGCAAGAGAAGGACTACCTCGACCTGCGATACTTTTACAAGAGAGCCTACTTCCTCGGTGTTGTGGCTGCTGCCCTACAAAAGGACTTGGCTGAGGACGGAGAGCTTTCATATGAATATTTGAACGGGAACACCCTCTCTCCCATTCTGTCGTTGAAACTAAAGGTGGAAGGAGAGAAGAAGGAGGGCCGACTGGACTACAGAGTGCGCATCATCCCTTGCGCCCCAGACAACTTCTTCCCCAAATCAAAGCTTCACTTGGGCGCTACCCTTGTGCGCAAAGCTGGCGGTGACGAGTCCAAGGCCGCGACCAAGCCTACGCCGTTCTACAACTCGACTGTGGTTTCCGAGTCCTGCTTCTTCCCCTACCTGAAGCTCTTGCGACAAACGGAAAAGAAATGCGCCGCGTTCAAGAAGGCTTGCATCCTTGGTCGGGTGTGGTTGCAACAACGAGGACTGGGAAGTGACATGGCGGATGGTGGTTTTGGTCACTTTGAATGGGCGGTACTTTTGGCGCTTCTGCTCCAAAGCGGCGACAGCACCAAAGGACATGCGCCCTTGTCTACATCCTTGAGCGCCACCCAGCTGTTCAAGGCCATGGTCCAGTTCCTGTCTGTTACTAACCTGTCCGAGAAGTCGTGTGTGTTGGGTACTGCCGCCGTCGAGTCCGAAACCGCTGGTCCGGTTCTCTTCGACGCTGTTCGTGGTTTGAATATTGCCTTCAAGATGAGCAACTGGTCCGCGGCCAAGCTACACCAACATGCCAAGTGGACGAGGAGCCTTCTCAACGACAGCACTGCCGACCAGTTTACCCCTACTTTCATCCTCAAGGCCGACCTCCCCTGGCAAAACTACGACCTTATTGCCCACCTCAACTACGATGGAAAGCAGGACAAGACAGAACCGATCGACTGCCGGGGACGGCTATGGGAATACAGCGACAAGGTGCACCGGGTACTCAAGCGGGCTCTTCAGGACGAAGAACTGGGTGAAAGGGCTCGGTCGATTCACATTCAACTACCCAAGAGCTCACCCTGGGATCTCACCAAGAAGCCTTCCACTAAGCAGAACCACACAATCGAAATTGGTGTCCTCTTCAATGCCGCCAACATGACCCGCTCTGTCGACCGTGGTCCGGCCGCTGGACCTAGCAACGAGGAGAAGGAGGAATGCGCCAGGTTCCAGCGGTTTTGGGGTGAGAAGTCGGAACTTCGTCGGTTCGAGGGTGACTCCATCAGGGAGACCTTGATTTGGTCGTCCACCTCTCCCTTCGACCTGTGCGAGGAAATCATGCGCTACATCCTTAAGCTGCATCTTCGCGTTGCCTACCTCGAAGACGAGCTCACCTTCCACGGCGACGGCTTCACCGAGCTGATCCCTATCAAGCCGACCGACACCTCCGTCTTCAACGCCGCTCGCAAGGCCTTTTCCTCCTTCGAGAAGGATATCCGCGACTTGGACGACATGCCGCTGCACGTCAGGCAAATCGCCCCCATCTGCCCCGAACTGCGACACGCCTCCGTCAAGGTGCCCTTCTCGACCGTCACCAAATCCGGCCCACGCCCCCTGGAATGCGTCATCTCCTTCGAAGCCTCCGGCAAGTGGCCCGAATCCATCGTGGCCATCCAACGCACCAAGATCGCCTTCCTGCGCATGATCGGCGACCTCTTGGAGCGTTCCAAACCCGGCGAGGTCCGCTCCTACGTCGGTCTCGAGTCCTCTACCACCACCAACACGGAACTCGAGAACCTCGCCTACCTCGACATCGTCTACGAGTCCGGCCCTGCCTTCCGCCTGCGCATCCACTCCGACCTCGAAGAGGCCCTCCTCACGCGCCAATCGCACGACAAGACCATCGACCAACACCACCGCCACCAAGCCTCCGTGCTCCTCTCCAACTTCCGCAGACTCTACTACCACCTCCCTCTGCACACCCAATCCATCAACACTTTCGCCACCCGCTTCCCCGCCTTCTCGCCCACCGTCCGCCTGCTCAAGCACTGGTTCTCCTCGCACAAACTCGCCTCCCACTTCACCCCCGACTTCATCGAGCTCGTCGCCCTCCAAACTTTCTTGAGCCCTTACCCCTGGGACGCACCTTCCTCCCCCTCCGTCGGCCTTCTCCGCGCCCTCCTTTTCCTCAGCAGATGGGACTGGCGTTCCGAGCCGCTCATCGTCGACACCAACAGCGACATGCCACCATCCGAACGCTCCGCCATCGCCACCCGTCTCGAAGCCTGGCGCAAGATCGATCCGCTCATGAACCACACCGTCCTCTTCGTCGCCACGGCGCAGGAATCTTCTGGCGTCGCTTACACCACCGTCAACGGCATCGCACAGCCCAGCAAAGTCGTTGCAGCACGCATGACTGCCCTTGCCAAGACCGCTTGTCGCGTCATTCGCGAAGAGGGCGTCGAGTTGGACGCCAGACGGCTGTTCGTCCCCAGCACGAAGGAATATGATGTCCTAATGCACCTTTCGCCCAAAGCCATCAAGGCAGTAAGCAAAGTTTACCCGAGCGAGGAGCTTACCTCGACCACTACGAAGTCCAGCAGCGGAAGCAAGTACAAGAACTTGTCTGCTACTGCGGGTGAAGATGCCTTGCCTCTGCCTTCTGCACCTGTTGATACCTTCTTTGAGAAACTCGAGCAGGTTTACGGATCTGGATCTTCTGCGCCGCTGCTGTTCTTTAGAGGAGGAGAGGAGGAGAAGGTCGTGGGCGCTATTTGGAATCCTACTCTGGGAAGGAGGGGGTTGAAGGTTAATTTGGGGACTTCTTATAAGCCGGTCAAGTCGGCGGGTAAGAGGAAGCTTGGCGGTGATGAGAAAGATGATGAGGATAAGGAGAAGGAAGAAGAAGAGCAGCTGGTGGAAGTGAATAGGGAGGCTATCCTGAGTGAGATTGCGAGGATAGGAGGGGAGTTGGTGGAGAGGATTGAGGTGCAGAGGGAATGAATAGATAAAAATGTGTTGAGATGTCTGTTGGTGTTGTAGAAATACCGGGATGGGATATGATAGAATACTGGATGGTTGCCATGGGGATGGATGTAGTGAGTAATTGTCGATTAGGGGAATTTTGGGGGTTGGGAAAAGCAGCACAATGGATTTTTTGCGGATTATATCGATGATATCTCGTATGCTAAGTAGAAGTATTGTATGATGACTGAGTGGAGAAGCCTCTTGCTGTTGATTTTGTCACCAATGTCCTGTTTTGTTGACTACCTACGCTACCTTATCTTTGAGTCCTCCGTAAGCAAGTAAAGAGATCACTGACATTCCCACAGTCGACGTTTTGTTCCTTTCGTGTTCCTTTTCGGTTCCCTTCTTTCTTTCTTTCTTTTTTATAAATTTTTTTAATCTTTTTTTTTTTTTTCCTTCACTTTCCTCTTTCCCGCTTTGGTTTGTTTTGATTCAGTCTCGCTAGCATCGTCAAGAAGAAGGCATGGAAGTGTCGAGGAACCAAGACATGAGCAAGCAGAAATACACACGTTTGGTGAGGCGTAAAGATTTCAAGGAATGATTCAGACCTGAAGAGATCACGACCTGTGGACATCAAGTACCAGGGTAGGCAGACATGAACCGACCTCAATCAATTCTCTTTCTTCCATGTTCTTTGCTTTCTAAAAGTAGGGTATGATAACACGCCACCAGCACCAGGCAGCCAGCAACAATGTATGTTTTGCAAAAGCAACAGACAACACAGATTGACACAGCAACACACAGAAAGCAATAAAATAGACATAACTCGTCAGCCTCCACCCACTTACTGCCCGCATCCAAACGAGGGAAGCTGAGCAGTCAGCACAAGACAATAACCGCCGGGACTCCATCTCATCCAGCTAATGACCCTCTCAATCACACCGCTCCCTTGGTTGGGATAGAGACAGACAGGATCCAGTGGGAGTGGAAGAGCCCAGCCGTTTCCCATCCGCTTGCTTGTATCAGCTGTACAGCTTGGCCTCGACCGCAGGATATTGAAGCTCTTGGTATCCCATCCATCGCTCTTCACCCCATGATCACAGACCAATGATCCTTTCTCGCAGAATTTGCCTTTTATGGTGATTTCTCGCAGTCTTCATCTCCGAACCCGGCGGAGAGCTAATCAACATCTCCCCGTCCTTTTCCATGGTCTTACTCTATTGAGCCATGGCCATGCCCTGCTGCTTTGGGTGGTCATCAATCTCCATCTCATCGCCCATCTCAATGTCCTCATCCTGTCCTTGCTCGAGCTCACCCTCGGCGTCGCCCTCACCGTCCAGCTCGTCCTCGGATTCGTTCTCAAGATCGACACTGCCGTCTTCGGACATCTCGTCTTCCTCGATTACGATGGCGCCATTTGGCTGGCCCTCAACTTCCATGCCGCCGTTGACGGCGGGGTCGGCGATGCTCGATTGTTCAGCGAGTTCATCGGCGCCGTACTCTTCTTCGTCGGCGACCTCGTCGGCTTCGGGCTGTTCGGGAGGGAATTCAGGAGGAGCGGAGGCTTCAGAGTCCCTGTGGTTGATTGTGTTAGCATGGGTATGTGGTAAAGGGAGGAATAGTAGTAGGTAGGGAGATTGTGTTGCTGGGCAACTAAGACCGAAGGGAGGGGCAGTGGGGCGTGCCGCGTCCTTCCGCGCCGTCGCGCCATCGTAGGCAGAGGTAACGAGAAAAACTTTAGTATCGTATCAGGGCAACACATACCACTTGATAGCAAATCGCGTGACTCTTGGCTTCTCGGCCAGAACGTTGCGGCGGATCTTCTCAATAACGGGCTTTGGGGGCGGATCATTGATGAGCTCCTCGCTCTCGTACTCGTTGTTGACGTAGTAGCCAACGCGCACAAACTCGCGACCGTCGTAGGCGCACGTCAACAGTATCACCGTGACGCCCAGAAGCTCGTCGATGGGGATGCGCTTTGTGTCAGGAGGCTCGGCCTCGAAAATGAACTTGTTGACGCCAACGGGAATTGGGCCAACGAGGAGGGAGTCGAGTTCCTGGTCGTAGTTGTCCGAGGTGGCGGAGCCGACGTAGGTTAGCTTCCATTCGAGGTCTGGTACACATACGCGACGGTTAGCGCCAAGATCACAACGCGAAGAGATGCGAATGAGGGGCAAGAAGAGGGCGGAGGAGAAGCATACCCTTCTCAAGATGCTCAAGGCATTCGAAGGTGATTTCGAAGAGGTACTTGTCGGTGAACTTGGCGGGGTTGTTCATGACATTGACCCCGAGAAGCGAGACGACAGACATCTTGGCGGTGGTGGTGTTGCCGCGTGGGCAAACTGACAAAGATGTGAAGATGTCGCAAGAAGTGGTGGTGGGGGTCGTGGTGGTGGTATCTAGTCGCGCAGGTATTTATAGTTGGTAGAACGAATGTACCAAGTGATGATACAGCAATACGAGAAGACAACTCCCTGGAGAAGGGAGATAAGAAGAAAAAGGGAAGAAGATGTTTTGGGGCAAGACTTGCTGGTTGCTGGCTTGTCTTGCGTGGATGTGGTGTTTGTTTTGGTGGAGGAGAGATTGGAGAAGAAAGTGGAGCGTGGTCTGTCAAAGTCAAGTGTCCAGCCAGCTTAATTATGCAAGGAGGGGGACAAGACAAGACGGGACAGGACTGTGCAATGGATGCGGACTGCGAGGGGAAATGGCCAGTTGGAGTGGGACAAGAACTGAAATGCAACGAAATGGAAAGAGGGACAGGACGGCGCCTATCATGGACATTACATTGCACACGCGGGCAGAGCTGTTCCTATTACACTTGATCCCGTACGTATTGATACATTTGGTGTGTTTACCAACCGAGAACTATAACAGAGAAGTGCAGTAGTGGTTCAGATGGCTTTGGAGTTTCGTTTCATTGTGTATCTTTCCGTCTTCAATTCTGCTCCTTCTATTTTGTGCTGGTGCCTGATAAGTACGGGCGGGACATGTGCAGTGGTGTGAGTCGCGTAAATTGAAAGAAGTGGACGAACAGGAACGCGTTTAAGTTCCCGCTTGTAGTCCTGCCGCCGGCAATTCAACACCTTGGTGTGGCAGGCATCGGGCCAGAATCTGAGCGAAGAAGCCACATTATTCCAAGGTGCCAGCCACTTTCAGCCTCATGGTTTGCTGCCAGAGTGGATCCTCGCTTTGAAGCTTGAAAAAAGCCAGAGGAAAGAACCGACCCATAATTTGAAAGCATCCGACCACTCAGCGTCGTCCATTGAACTCAGTTGGATTGCGCTCTGGCGTCGCGACGGACTTTTGCTTTCAGTGAGTGACTGCAGTGAGTGCAGCAGCAGAACTGTCAAAGCTCGGGCAATGTGAGTTCCGTCGTTGGTTGCTGCAAGAGGTCGAATGTCCGCTTTCCAACTTTGGCCTTTCTTTTGCTTCCAATCTTCCATTCGACGACGGAGAAAACGAACAACAACACACTCAACAAAATACAAATCCACACCGACTCCAAGAACCTTACGACATTCGCCCATCCTCTCCGACGAATTCTGGAATACGATAGTATTTGCGCAATATCAACAAGTTTTTTTTCTTCTTCTTTTTTACACCCTTTGGGTGGATTCTTTGTTGGTGTCCAGTCAACTGGTTATCAGCTCTTTTTGACTTTGACCTCTCCTCCCCCATCCAGCCTCAAACTGCGCGACCGCGACCGTGACGGACCCCGACAGCTATACCTGAGCTACATATACAGCTAGCTACAGCCGCAGCACCTACCGTAGCAGCAATATGCAAGCATAGGTCACCCGTCTTCACGGCCCTGATTCCAACTGTTCTCTTTGCCGCCCTGCGATATCGACGCGCCTCGACCACACCCCGTCCACTTCCACGAGAAATACTGCTCTTCCAAAGCTAGATCAAACCGCTTCATCTTTCGTTTCCAACTTGAACTCATAAATCATGTCCGACGACTACGACCCCACAAACATTAACGCTGCCTCGTGGGAGGAGCAAGAGGACTATGGCGAGGCTGATGGCAGCGAACAATACGGGGAGGCTGAGGGCAGCGAGCAACAAGATATTCAGCATAGCTCGGAACATCAAGAAGCAGAATACTCCGTTGAATCAAACCCTAATGACCTAGGTGATCACCCATCGCAAGATGGAAACACCGATGATGTGGGTGACGACTACGATCCTGCCTCTGTCGTCACGTCTTCTGTTCCCGCTCCTTCTGCCCCTGCTCCTCAAGAAGATTCCAAGACCGCTCCCCAGCCTGCCGCCCCTGTGGCCAAGAAACCTCGGACCGCTGGAGGCTTCTTAGTGGGAGACTCTGACGACGAGGATGAAGATGGTGATGATGATGGTGAACCACAACAGCAGCAGCAACAGCAACAACAACCACACCAAGTTGCGCATAAAGAGACGGGCTCTGGTGCTTCATCAAGTGGTGGTTCTGCTCCAGCTCCGGCTCCCGCCTCTGCTACTGCTGCCCCTCAGTCGCATTCTCCTGCTCTCCAGACTGCCACATTGACCGTCCAAGACAATGCTGGTGCTACTACTTTTAATGCACCTCCAGTGCCCCAACAGGTGTCTCACCAATCCGGCGCAACTACCGCAGCTGTTCCGACCACACCGAATTCCGCTGCCCCTGCCGTCGACCCTACCCCCGTGACCCAGCCGGCTCCTGATAGAGTAGCCATTTACGAAGACCAGATCCGCGATGATCCCCGAGGCGCAATGAATGCTTGGTTGGAGTTGATGAAGGAAAAGAGAGCCAGGAATGACATTGATGGTGCAAGACAGGTCTATGAAAGATTCCTCGCCATCTTTCCCCAAGCCGTGAGTCAGCCAGCATATCTATGGCACACAAAACAGTCCAAGCTAACGACAGTCAGGCCGATATTTGGGTCGAGTATCTCGATCTTGAGCTTAGCCTCAATAACTTTCCCCAAGCCGAGGGCATCTTCGCCAAATGTCTTATGACCACTCCCAACGTCAATCTCTGGACCCGGTATTTGGACTACATTCGCCGTCGTAATGACCTGAACGATAGCACCGGCCAGGCTCGCCAAACCGTCTCCCAAGCCTACGAGTTCGTGATTGACAACATTGGTCTGGACAAGGATTCTGGCAAGATTTGGGCAGAATACATCCAGTTTATCAAGTTTGGCCCCGGCACGGTCGGAGGAAGTCAATGGCAGGATCAGCAAAAGATGGACCAGCTCAGGAAAGCCTACCAGCGGGCCATCTGCGTGCCTATTTCCAATGTCAACACTCTCTGGAAGGAGTACGACCAGTTCGAGATGGGCCTCAACAAGTTGACGGGCAGGAAATATCTCAGCGAAAAGTCACCATCCTACATGTCAGCCAAGAGCGCCAACACTGCGCTGGAGCACATTACCAGGGGCTTGAACCGGACCAACCTTCCTCGTCTTCCACCCGCCCCTGGTTTCGATGGTGATCAGGAGTTCATGGAGCAAGTTGAGATCTGGAAAAAGTGGATTGCTTGGGAAAAGTCCGATCCCTTGGATCTCAAGGACGACAAGGACCAGCCGGGTCTGTACCAAAAGCGCATCCTCTACGTCTATAACCAGGCCTTGATGGCCCTGCGTTTCTGGCCCGAGATGTGGGTTGACGCCGCTCAGTGGTGTTTCGACAACAACATCACCACCGTGGAGAACAAGGTCACCAAGGACGGAAATGCTAACGGGGTCGAGTTCCTTATCCGGGGCATCGAAGCCAACCCCGAAAGTGTGCTTCTCGCCTTCAAGCACGCGGATCACATCGAGTCGACCTACCCCATTGAGGAGAACGACGAGGCCAAGATTCAGCGTGGCGAGGCAGTCAAGGCACCCTACAACAAGGTGTTGGATACACTTTACGCCATGATCAAGAGCCTGAAGGAAAAGGAGGCCGCACAGATCGCCAAGCTTCAGGAGATGACTGCTGCGCAAGAATCCAAGGCAGGCTCTGACAACGAAGACGGCGATGGAGCGGCAGATAATATCAAGAAGGCGCCTATTGAGGCTATCCAGAAGGGGTATGCCGCGCAGACCCAGCTGCTTTCCCGGATGATTTCGTTCGTGTGGATTGCTTTGATCCGCGCCATGCGTCGTGTTCAGGGCAAGGGAGGCTTGAACGTTCCGCTTGGTGGCATGCGCAAGGCATTCCACGATGCTCGCGCTCGCGGTCGTCTTACCAGTGATGTCTATGCGGCTGTTGCTCAGCTAGAATGGACTATTTACAAAGATCCCGCCGGTGGTAAGATCTTTGACCGCGGTGCCAAACTCTTCCCAGAGGACGAGAACTTTACTCTCGAGAACATCAAGTACCTTCACTCGCGGGATGACCACACCAACGCCCGCGTCCTCTTCGAAACCGTCGTCAACAGACTTACCCAAAAACCCGAACTCGTCCACAAGGCCAAGCCCCTCTACCAGTACTTCCACAAATACGAATCCCAATTTGGCGAGCTCGCCCAAGTCACCAAGCTGGAGAAGCGCATGGCCGAGCTCTTCCCTGAAGACCCTAAACTTGCTGCCTTCACGGCCCGTTATGCCTCGGACAAATTCGACCCTATCACCGCTCGCATCATTGTCAGCCCGACAACCCAGCTTCGGCCCAAGAACATGATTATGCCCTCGATCGAACAACAGCAGCCCCAACTTCCCATGTCTCAGCGCGACACCCCCGCCGCTGGCTTCAGCCCCCGTCCCCAGGGCCTCAAGTCTCCCAGCGCCGGTCCCGGTGCTCCCTTCGCCCCCTACGCCGCCAAGCGGCCCCTCGATGACCGCGACTACGACGACCACCCCCGCAAGATTGCGCGCTCCGAACATGACCCCTTCGTTAGAGGCGCCTCTCCCCTCAAAGGCGCAGCCGGCCGCAGATTGGACCAACAACGGCGCATGGGCGGAACAGCCGGCGCGTATAGCGGCTCCGGGGCCGGTTCCCAGGTTGCTCCCATTGCCAGGGACATCACCTTCCTGCTTAGCCAGATCCCCCGCGTGGAATTCTATGATAGCCACAGACTGAACCCGTCGCGGATGGTTTCGTTGTTACAGAACGTCAAGGTGCCGGAGTATCTGGACTGGAAGAGGGAGCGGGAAAGGATGCAGCAGATGCAAGGAGATGGATATGGCGGTTACGGTGGTGGTGGTGGTGGTGGCTACCAGGGTGGTGGACATGCTAGGAACATATCCCAGGATTACGCCTACCGCGAATCACCTGGTCCGCTTGGAGGAAGACCGCTGAGCCCGTTCACGGGTGGTCCGGGAAGTAGACTGGCTAGCGCGACGGCTGCGTATCGCCAAGCTCCTGTGGGCAGGCCGGAGTCCAGCGGGTCTTATGAACCGCCTCCGGCTGCGCAGTACGGTGTTCCGCCCCCAGCTCAGTATGATGGCGGATGGGCCCAGCAGCAGCAGCAGCAGCAGTATGGACAGCCACCGGCGCCGCAGGGGTATAGGTATGGAAACCCCCCTCCTCCTTATTAAAATCAGGGAAATGAGGGTGATTAGAATGGTGGTGGAGATGGAGATGGAGTACGCGGGTTGGAGGAAATGGACAGGAAAGCGAATGAAGAGCGTACAGGGAAAGGGATTGGGTTCGGCAACTGCAGGAACGGGAGAAATGTGGAAGAAGTGCATGTGGTGGAGGACAGCGGAAAGAGGGTTACGGCTAGGTTCTTGAACTTTGAGCTTTACTTAGGGAATTGGAAAGAGAACGAACGAAATCTTCTTCCTATTCTCTGTGACTGACTGTCCTTGTGTTGCTTCTTGGACTTCCTACCTGCCGCTGCACTCCTCGCTAGCAAGGTTTAGCATGGATTGATGATAGGTAAAATATCAGATTTCCAGTTGCTGTCATTGCTGAATCTTACTCCCGTTAGCTCGAGCCTAGCTAGGTGTTGTGTCGTCTAGAAAGTAGTTCCGGTATCATTCTTCTTTCTTCCTCGAACCTCTGATTTCCCTCGCTGTGCTGTGCTGTGCTGTGCTCTACCCTTATGCTATCCAGATCTAGATCCAGATCCATCCTCCATGATCGTCAGTCTTTCGCGTTGTACCAATAAAAAAATTATAAAAAAAATATAAAAAAAAGCCAATAGTCACGTCTTCGCCCAACATGCTCAGACATATTCCATTACAGCGAAAATCTAGAGCTACCTAGGTAGGTACTCCAGGGTGGCAAACTCACATCGCCGCGCACCCAACACCACAACTGAAGACTTGACCTTTTTCTCAACAATTCCTCAGCTTACCTGGCACTCCTGACACTGCGTTGTCTTTGACGTCTCCTGTTCTCTCCTTCCCTCTCCTGACCATGCCCTGCCCGCAGCCTGTCTCCAATAGAAACCGTTTGCAAGCAGTTGCCAGAGGAACCTCAACGAACAAGCCAAACAGCCCAGACCTCCAGTCCCGTTTATTCTCATGGGAGATGGAAGATGAGACGATATTGCTGGAGGGAAGTACCAAGGTACCAAGGTACCAAGGTCTCAGAGTATAGAAACACCAGACGACAAGGAGGAAGACAAGACAGACGAAAGCGAGGCGGACAAAGGGGCCGGTGTGACTCGCATGTTTGGTCAGTTTCAAGCTGGCAGATGGAAGTTGCGTTCATGTTGCGTGGGGAGAAGGGACGATAGTGGCGAAAGTGGGTGAGGTAAACCTGTCGGATTCAGTTCCAGTTTCTGTTGTCCTTCGATACGTGGTCAACTTGATTCATGGGACGGCCGTGGCAAGAAAGAAACGTCTGGAGAAGCAGAGCGACAGAGGCTTCAATACTTCAAGGGACATGGAGATAAGCCAGAGTCAAGGTTAGGCGGGAGCGAAGAAGCAGCGAACGGCAGAGGGTAGAAAGTAGACAGTAAACGGCAAGAACTCCGCGGCGCAACTTGAAGGTTGGAGGTGAGCGGGATGAATTGAACGAGAACAGAATGAAGACAACATCGACATTTGGCCACACCAACGAAGCGCACGAGCAAAGGCCACAACAGGTCAGGAAAAAAGCAACTGGTAGTGTTTCATTACTATTGTGTCCCTGTGTATTCCCATACAGGTAGAACATTCACTCTCCAAAACACCGGGGAGAATCTCCAGTCAAGCCAAATATCCCCGTCTTGCGCGCCTTCTCGGTTCTCACAGGCGAGCCGGTTCCCAAGTGGAAGCAAGCATGCACCCAAATATCGATGTTGTCCTGCTGCAGGTCGGTCACCTACTTTACTTGGTGGGGAGGACCGACCATCCTTCTGTTTCTACATTCACCCAGTCCTGTCGGCATCGATAGTCTGGACTCCAGATTCGAGCTGTCGTCGAGCATTACAGAAGTAGTCACAAATGGGTGAAAGGTTCAAGCAGGAATAACAACCGGACTTAACCACCAAGACAAGGGAGATCATCCGAAAGTTTGAAGCGACGTTCATCAGGATGATTGGACCCGGTTTGGACGATATTGAAGCAGCTTTTGGCCCTCGGAGGAGGAGTGAAGGTTCAGGAGAAAATGCTTGCTTCCCGGACAGAAGAAGGGCAAAGGGAAGTGATGGCTGCCCTTTGTTGACAGATTCTTGGGACCAGTTTTGTATTGGGTTGGAATGTTTCCTGAAGATGTCGTGGAGGTGCGATTTAGGGGCGCTGTTACCGTCATCGTTGGAGATCAAAGTAGTGCAAATGAGAATGTTTACGATGTCGCCATCTTCAATTTTCGTTACTGCCACGTCTCAAACAACATGGAAAAATTGACAGCTTGATGACTGTATGGATATCGAAGCCCAGGAATGGTTTCTTGATGAACCTGTTGTGATTGTTGGATGTTTGGCTTGAGTGGTTGCCCTGTTCACGGCGGGGAATAGACTCCCAGATTGTCTGAGTGGTCACTCCTACGCCATGACTCTCTCCGTGAACATATTTGCAAATGATGGCTCTTTGGTGAGAGATTTGAAGTAGCGGGTGAAGCTCGTCATACGAATAGTCACTGTAGTGTAGAAGCGTCATCGAAATATCATGACGTTCTCCTGATTGCGAATGCCGACAGCCGAGGGCACCGTCACCTACCACAAGAACATTTCACCTGGAAGCGCCTTTCCAATCTACGTGATCTCTGGCTTTCGTTTCTCTGGGCGTTGACCCGACAATGTTTTGCACAAAAGTTAGCAGGCTGGCTACCTTGATGGCCCGTCACTGTGAACCGCGACTTCCCAACCGGATTGCCTCCACTTGATGACACTCCCGCTGGAAACCCAAACCGTCTTGGCACTTGCCTACCACGACATGATTTCGTGACAACCGTTATTACCAAGTGTAGCCAGGTGTTTACCTTATTCAGACAGGAAACTTTGTAGCAGCAACAATTTCACTTGCTCTCGTCATTGAAAGCATCATCGCTTGTCTGGCAACAAACCAGGATGAGAGTCAAGACCACGGTGATAACTGGGCAAGTCACAGGTGTTTGATGATCCCAGTGACTGCTCGGACACTCCATCACAACTTTTTCGCTGGTTGTCGACACAAGAAATCATAGTCAGCGACATTTTTGCAATCACGTAGAGTAACTCTCTTCCTGTTTCCAAGTTCCAAAATTGAGTAATCCCCATCTTGTTGCTGTTACATCTCTGTGACCATGGGATCGCCATCCACTGAGTGTTTGACATCAGTGAACTTAACCACAACGTACAGGTAGTAAACAGTTCATATCGCTGTGAATGTGATTCAGTCTGACGGTATATCAGAGAGCGTTGGACTCACCACTCTCGGAGTCCAATCTTTCGTGGTGACGAAACTTTCAAGTAAACGGCCACCACAGGAAAGGACCGCAACTGGCAAGAGCTGCCGCCGAGTGTCGGACCAGGCAGTACCAGTCGACCCTTTCTGGCAAACAGTAGGCAGCACTCCCGTCATCTGTTGCTGCCCCTCTCATCTCCTTCTCACTTTTCCCTCCCACTCTTTCCACTCCTTCTCTCTCCCACCACACTTTTCTTCCTGGCGAGTCATCCCAACCTTCTACGCGAGCAAACACCCGCCTTGCTCGCCGTTTCTCCTTCTCATCGCAACCCTCAAACCTTCCATATTACAGTCTCCAGACGAGTCAGAAGCAGTACTCATCCAGACTTACTCTTCTCGTCTGGTCTGGTTGATTGCTCCCCTTCACGCACTTGCATCAGGTACGTACCCTCCTCTGCCCCCGTGGATTATCCTCCAGAAATCTATAAGA